>NW_027077500.1:300000-600000 GCF_963924675.1 Phocoena phocoena | reverse complement strand
AGCCTGCGAAGGGGACTCGAAAGCGGGGCAGAATTTCAGGAAAACGATTGCAGGGGGTAGCCTGGAATTGCCCAGAAAGCATAGGAAAAGAGGCAGAAAGTCGACAATGGTGCACTTGGCAAAAAGTGCGTATGCGTTTTTTCCTGAATATATTCAGGAAAAAACGCATACGCCCTTTTTCGCAAACCAAGCAAGCCTGTAAAGGAAATCTGCACTACAATGAAGTCTCACTGCCCCCTGGGCAAAAGGGCCATCTGAAAAAAGGGTAAAATCCAGAAAGGTAGGACAGGATATGGAGAACAGGGAGCCTTGTTATGCTGATTAGCAGGATGTAAATTGCCAGCAGCCACCCTGGAGAAGTGTATGGTGTTTCCTGAAACACGTAAGAAACAAAGCAACACAGCCTATGGCACTTCCACTTATGGTCCTATAGCTTATGGAAATTAAAATCAAAAACAGACAGCCACCCCAATATTTGGGACGGCTGTGTTCACAAGAAGCTCGTCTACAGTATCAGGTAAATATCCCAGAAAGCAAAAAATGGATAAAGAAGTTGTGGCACGTACGTACAATGGAATATCACTCAGCAATGAAATCTGTGTCATCAGGCCCGTAGCGGCATAGTGAGTGGATGCAGGTACGGTGATTCTACGTGAACTACGTCACACAGAAAAAGAAACATCATAAGATATCACTGATACACGGAATGTAAACCTGACTACACATGAACTGAATTACAAAACAGAACAGGGTCACAAATTTAGAAAACCAACTAGTGCTTGCTTATGGGGAAAGGTGCGTTGGGGTGCTGCATAAAAAAAGAGACTGAAATTAGCACAGATAACTTTCCATAAGCCAAATATATAACAGACAAGACCTACCCCTTGCTCAAAGTAATACACCCAACACCACATGTTCAACGCCTAGGAATATACATGACTAAGAAGAATCTTAAAACCCATGGATATATATGTTTCCGTAAGAGAATCAAGCGTGTGTACAGCGGCCGAAACGCAGCAGTGAAAATCCGATAAATCCCATTATCAAAATAAATTTCGAAAACAAAACACAAAGACAGTGAAATAGAGAGCAATTCTTAAATAATTCACTCAGGGCATGTGATGCAACCGGGATTGACCTCATCTACACCCAGAGCCGGTTGAGACATAAGGCTGGACACTTCAGGCTGATAGCATTGGTGAGTTTCGGTGAGCAAATGCAGACCCTTTGAAGTCATACTGCATGGTACCCATTCCATGGGTCCCAACTCTTCAGGTAAAAGGGATTCTTCCTCCAGCTAAAACATGCATGGGAAACCCACAGTATGGTCCACCGTGTGATTGGGAAACGATTTAAAATGCATCTCAGTTTTCGTATCCTGGTCCTCGGGTTCACCATTCCAGATGCTTTACTAACACTCTCCCCGCTTGGAGAGTCAGTGCCTTTAACCTCCTGTTTGGCACAGCTTGCAATTTCTGTGCAAGATGAACAGGAATAGGGAGAACCAATGAGAGACTAGCTATAGGTGTCTGCACGGGCAAATATAACGCTCATTTCCCACCAGGAAGAGGAATTAACCAAAGGCTCAGTGTGCCCTGCTGGAAACAGTTTAGGGCCTGAAGCAATCCTGCGGTTTTGTGCCCAGCTCACAAGAAAGCGAGTTGAAGAAAGGAGCTCAGGGGCACTGTAATTCACAAACCTGCAGAGTTATAAATGACAGCTATCCTCCAAAAATATATTGAAGTAAGCCTGCGAAGGGGACTTGAAAGCTGGGCAGAGTTTCAGGAAAACCATTGCAGGGGGTAGACTGGAATTGCCCTGAAAGCATAGGAAAAGAGGCAGAACGTCGACAATGTTGCACTTGGCCAAATAGGGCGTATGCGTTTTTTCCTGAATATATTCTGGAAAAAACGCATACGCTCTTTTTGGCCAACCAAGCAAGCCTGTAAAGGAAATCTGCACTACAATGAAGTCTCACTGCCCCCCGGGCAAAAGGGCCATCTGAAAAAAGTGTAAAATCCAGAAAGTTAGGACAGGATATGGAGAACAGGGAGCCTTGTTATGCTGATTGGCAGGATGGAAATTGCCAGCGGCCACCCTGGAGAAGTGTATGTTATTTCCTGAAACACGTAAGAAACAAAGCAACACAGCCTATGGCACTTCCACATATGGTCCTATAGCTTACGGAAATTAAAATCAAAAACAGACAGCCACCCCAATATTTGGGACGGCTGTGTTCACAAGAAGCTCGTCTACAGTATCAGGTAAATATCCCAGAAAGCAAAAAATGGATAAAGAAGTTGTGGCACGTACGTACAATGCAATATCACTCAGCAATGAAATCTGTGTCATCAGGCCCGTAGCGGCATAATGAGTGGATGCAGATACGGTGATTCTACGTGAACTACGTCACACAGAAAGAGAAACATCATAAGATATCACTAATACACGGAATGTAAACTTGACTACACATGAACTGAATTACAAAACAGAACAGGGTCTCAAATTTAGAAAACCAACTAGTGCTTGCTTATGGGGAAAGGTGCGTTGGGGTGCTGCATAAAACCAGAGACAGAAATTAGCACAGATAACTTTCCATAAGCCAAATATGTAATAGACAAGACCTACTCCTTGCTCAACGAAATGGACCCAACACCACATATTCAACGCCTAGGAATATACCTGACTAGGAAGAATCTTAAAACCCATGGATATATATGTTTCCGTAAGAGAATCAAGCATGTGTACAGCGGCCGAAATGCAGCAGTGAAAATCCGATAAATCCCATTATCAAAATAAATTTCAAAAACAAAACACAAAGACAGTGAAATAGAGAGCAATTCTTAAATAATTCACTCAGGGCATGTGATGCAACCGGGATTGACCGCATCTACACCCAGAGCTGGTTGAGACATAAGGCTGGACACTTCAGGCTGATAGCATTGGTGAGTTTCGTTGAGCAAATGCAGACCCTTTGAAGTCATAATGCATGGCACCCATTCCATGGGTTCCAACTCTCCAGGTTCAAGGGATTCTTCCTCCAGCGAAAACATGCATGGGAATCCCAGAGTATCGTCCACCGTGTGATTGGGAAATGATTTAAAATGCATCTCAGTTTTCGTATCCTGGTCCTCGGGTTCACCATTCCAGATGCTTTCCTAACACTCTCCCCGCTTGGAGAGTCAGTGCCTTTAACCTCCTGTTTGGCACAGCTTGCAATTTCTGTGCAAGATGAACAGGAATAGGGAGAACCAATGAGAGACTAGCTGTAGGTGTCTGCACGGGCAAATGTAACGCTCATTGCCCACCAGGAAGAGGAATTAAACAAAGGCTCAGTGTGCCCTGCTGGAAAAAGATTAGGGCCTGAAGCAATCCTGCGGTTTTGTGCCCAGCTCACAAGAAAGCGAGTTGAAGAAAGGAGCTCAGGGGCACTGTAATTCACAAACCTGCAGAGTTATAAATGACAGCTATCCTCCAAAAATATATTGAGGTAAGCCTGCGAAGGGGACTTGAAAGCGGGGCAGAATTTCAGGAAAACGATTGCAGGGGGTAGACTGGAATTGCCCTGAAAGCATAGGAAAAGAGGCACAACGTCGACAATGATGCACTTGGCCAAAAAGGGCGTATGCGTTTTTTCCTGAATATATTCAGGAAAAAACGCATACGCCCTTTTTGGCCAACCAAGCAAGCCTGTAAAGGAAAACTGCACTACAATGAAATCTCACTGCCCCCCTGGGCAAAAGGGCCATCTGAAAAAAGTGTAAAATCCAGAAAGGTAGGACAGGATATGGAGAACAGGGAGCCTTGTTATGCTGATTGGCAGGATGTAAATTGTGAACAGCCACCCTGGAGAAGTGTATGGTGTTTCCTGAAACACGTAAGAAATAAAGCAACACAGCCTATGGCAATTGCACTTATGGTCCTATTGCTTAGGGAAATTAAAATCAAAAACAGAGAGCCACCCCAAAATTTGGGACGGCTGTGTTCCCAAGAAGCTCGTCTACAGTACCAGTTAAATATCCCAGAAAGCAAAAAATGGATAAAGAAGTTGTGGCACGTACATGCAATGCAATATCACTCAGCAATGAAATCTGTGTCATCAGGCCCGTAGCGGCATAGTGAGTGGATGCAGGAACGGTGATTCTACGTGAACTACGTCACACAGAAAAAGAAACATCATAAGATATCACTAATACACGGAATGTAAACTTGACTACACATGAACTGAATTACAAAACAGAACAGGGTCTCAAATTTAGAAAACCAACTAGTGCTTGCTTATGGGGAAAGGTGCCTTGGGGTGCTGCATAAAACCAGAGACTGAAATTAGCACAGATAACATTCCATAAGCCAAATATGTAATAGACAAGACCTACTCCTTGTTCAACGAAATGGACTCAACACCACATATTCAATACCTAGGAATATACCTGACTAGGAAGAATCTTAAAACCCATGGATTTATAGGTCTCCGTAACAGAATCAAGCGTGTGTACAGCGACATAAGGGCAGCAATGAAAATCCGATAAATCCCATTATCAAAATAAATTTTGAAAACAAAACACAAAGACAGTGATATAGAGAGCAATTCTTAAATAATTCACTCAGGGCATGTGATGCAACCGGGATTGACCACATCTACACCCAGAGCTGGTTGAGACATAAGGCTGGACACTTCAGGCTGATAGCATTGGTGAGTTTCGGTGAGCAAATGCACACCCTTTGAAGTCATACTGCATGGTACTCATTCCATGGGTCCCAACTCTCCAGGTTCAAGGGATTCTTCCTCCAGCTAAAACATGCATGGGAAACCCAGAGTATCGTCCACCTTGTGATTGAGAAACGATTTAAAATGCATCCTAGTTTTCGTATCCTGGTCCTAGGGTTCACCATTCCAGATGCTTTACTAACACTCTCCCCGCTTGGAGAGTCAGTGCCTTTAACCTACGCCTTGGCACAGCTTGCAATTTCTGTGCAAGATGAACAGGAATAGGGAGAACCAATGAGAGACTAGCTGTAGGTGTCTGCACGGGCAAATGTAACGCTCATTTCCCACCAGGAAGAGGAATTAACCAAAGGCTCAGTGTGCCCTGTCGGAAACAGATTAGGGCCTGAAGCAGTCCTGCGGTTTTGTGCCCAGCTCACAAGAAAGCGAGTTGAAGAAAGGAGCTCAGGGGCACTGTAATTCACAAACCTGCAGAGTTATAAATGACAGCTATCCTCCAAAAATATATTGAAGTAAGCCTGCGAAGGGGACTTGAATGCGGGGCAGAATTTCAGGAAAACGATTGCAGGAGGTAGACTGGATTTGCCCTGATAGCATAGGAAAAGAGGCAAAACGTCGATAATGATGCACTTGGCCAAAAAGGGCTTATGCGTTTTTTCCTGAATATATTCAGGAAAAAACGCATACGCCCTTTTTGGCCAACCAAGCAAGCCTGTAAAGGAAATCTGCACTACAATGAAGTCTCACTGCCCCCCGGACAAAAGGGCCATCTGAAAAAAGTGTAAAATCCAGAAAGGTAGGACAGGATATGGAGAACAGGGAGCCTTGTTTTGCTGATTGGCAGGATGTAAATTGCCAGCAGCCACCCTGGAGAAGTGTATGGTGTTTCCTGAAACACGTAAGAAACAAAGCAAACAGCCTATGGCACTTCCACTAATGGTCCTATAGCTTATGGAAATTAAAATCAAAAACAGACAGCCACCCCAATATTTGGGACGGCTGTGTTCACAAGAAACTCGTCTACAGTATCAGGTAAATATCCCAGAAAGCAAAAAATGGATAAAGAAGTTGTGGCACGTACGTTCAATGCAGTATCACTCAGCAATGAAATCTGTGTCATCAGGCCCGTAGCGGCATAGTGAGTGGATGCAGGTACGGTGATTCTACGTGAACTACGTCACACAGAAAAAGAAACATCATAAGATATCACTAATACACGGAATGTAAACTTGACTACACATTAACTGAATTACAAAACAGAATAGGGTCTAAAATTTAGAAAACCAACTAGTGCTTGCTTATGGGGAAATTTGCCTTGGGGTGCTGCATATAACCAGAGACCGAAATTAGCACAGATAACTTTCCATAAGCCAAATATGTAATAGACAAGACCTACTCCTTGCTCAACGAAATGGACTCAACACCACATATTCAACGCCTAGGAATATACCTGACTAGGAAGAATCTTAACACCCGTGGATATTTATGTCTCCGTAAGAGAATCAAGAGTGTGTACAGCGGCATTAATGCAGCAGTGAAAATCCGATAAATCCCAGTGTCAAAAAAAAATTTCAGAAACAAAACACAATGACAGTGAAATAGAGAGCAATTCTTAAATAACTCACACATGGCATGTGATGCAACCTGGTTTACCACATCTACACCCAGAGCTGGGTGAGAGATAAGGCTGGACCCTTTGGGTTGATAGCATTGGTGAGGTTCAGTGAGCAAATGCAGACCCTTTGATGTCATACTGCCTGGTACCCATTCCATGGTTCCCAACTCTCCAGGTTCTAGGGATTCTTCCTTCTGCTAAAATTTGCATGGGAAACCCAGAGTATGCTCCACCGTGTGACTGGGAAACCTTTTTACATGCATGTCTGTTTTCGTCCCCTGGTACTCAGGTTCACCATTCCAGACCCTTTTCTTACACTCTCCCCATTTGGAGAGTCAGTGTCTTTAACCTCCTGTTTGGCACTGTTTGCAATTTCTGCGCAAGATGAACAGGAATACGGAGAACCAATGGGAGACTATCTGTAGGTGTGTGCACGGGCAAATATTTTTTTTAACATCTTTATTGGGGTATAATTGCTTTACAATGGTGTGTTAGTTTTTGCTTTATAACAAAGTGAATCAGCCATACATATACATATGCTCCCTGTGTCTTCCCTCTTGTGTCTCCCTCCCTCCCTCTCTCCCCCTTCCACCCCTCCAGGCTGTCCCAACGCCCCGAGCTAATATCCCTGTGCCTTGTGGCTGCTTCCCCCTTGCTATCTACCTTACTACATTTGTTAGTGTGTATATGTCCATGACTCTCTCTCGCCCTGTCAGAACTCACCATTCCCCCTCCCCATATCCTCAATTCCGTTCTCCAGTAGGTCTGCGCCTCTATTCCTGTCTTATCCCTAGGTTCTTCATGACATTTGTTTCCTTTAAATTCCATATATATGTGTTAGCATACGCTATTTGTCTTTTTCTTTCTGACTTACTTCACTCTGTATGACAGACTCTAGGTCTATCCATCTCATTACAAATAACTCAGTTTCATTTCTTTTTAAGGCAGAGTAATATTCCATTGTGTATATGTGCCACATCTTCTTTATCCATTCGTCCGATGATGGGCACTTAGGTTCTTTCCATCTCCGGGCTATTGTAAATAGAGCTGCAATGAACATTTTGGTACATGACTCTTTTTGAATTTTGGTTTTCTCAGGGTATATGCCCAGTATGCACGGGCAATTTTAACACTCATTTCCCAACAGGAAAAGGAATTAACCAAAGGCTCAGCATGCCGTGCTGGAACAAGATTAGGGCCTGAAGCAATCCTGTGGTTTTGTGGCCAGCTCACAAGAAAGCGAGTTGAGGAAAGGAGCTCAGGGGCACTGTCATTCACATACCTGCAGACTTATAAATGACAGAAATCGTACAAAAATATATTGAATTAAGGCTGCGAAGAGGACTTGAAAGTGGGGCAGAATTGCTGGAATCCGATTTCAGGAGGTAGACGTGAATTGCTCTGAAAGCATAAGAGAAGTGGCAGAACCTCGTCAATGAAGCACTTGGCCAAAAAGGGCATATGCATTTTTTCCAGGGCCATCATTCACGGGAGTAGGAGGCTCCCAGCATGCTCCAGTGGCCAACAGAGGGCCCACGTCGCCAAGGCGATGTGAGCTAGCCAGGCAGGAGTGACCTGACATCAGAGGGCTCACCTCACAGAATGGTAGGGAACCCAGCCAGGATCAGACTCTCCCCAGAGGGCCCACATCACCAAGGTGATGGGAACCAGGCAGGAGTGTCCTCACACCCGTGGGGCCTCATCATCAAAAGTTGAGGTACCCAGCACATGTGGCCTCAAACCAGAGGACCCACATCACCATGGGTTTCGGAGTGAGGCAGGCAGGATTAACCTCACAACACATGTCCCATTGTATACAAAAGGTGTGGAAACCAGCAGTTGGATCTTCCTAGCAGGCGGCCCAGAACACTGAGGCTATGAGATCCAGGCCGGCATGAACTCACAACAGAGGGCCCTCATTGTGATTCTGTAAGCAACCCAGCCGTTGTGACCTCAGAGCAGAAGGCCCACATCCCCATGGGGAAGGGAAACAAGCAGGAGTGTCATCGCAAGAGTGGGCACACATGAAAAAATGTGGGGAGCCCAGCAATTAGTGCCTGATGCCAGAGGGCCCTCATCACCGAGGGGCGGTGGCTCCCAGCCAGCTCCGACTGCTACCAGAGGGGCGACGTCGCCAATGCGGAGTGCGACAACCAGGCAGGAGTGACCTCAGAGCAGAGGGTCAACCTCACAGAAGTGTGAAGAACCAAAGAGGATCAGATTCTCACCAGAGGGCCCACATCACCAAGGGAATGGGAACCAGGCAGGAGTGTCCTCACACTAGTGGGGCCACATCACCGAAAAGTGAGGGACCCAGCACACGTGGCCTCAAACCAGAGGACACACATCACAAGGGAGCTGGGATTGAGGCAGGCAGGAGGAGCCTCAAAACAGAGGGACCATAGAATTAAAGAGGTGAAGAATCCCGCAGTTGGAACCTCCCAGCAGGCGGCCAGGAGCAGCGAGACTATGGGATCCAGGCCGGAGTGATCTCACACCAGAGGGCCGTCATCATGAAACTGTGAGCAACCTAGGCGTTGGGATCTCAGAGCAGAAGGCCCACATTCCCATGGGGTTGGGAACTGTCAGAAGTGTACTCGCACCACAGGGCACACAGCAGAGAATTTAGGGAACCCAGGAGTTAGGGCCTGACGCCAGAGGGCCCTCATTACCAAGGGGAGGAGACTCCAATCAGGCACCAACACCCAACTGAGGTCCCACGTCGCCAAGGTGACGTGTGACAGCCAGGTAGGAGTGACCTCACCGCAGAGGGCCTACCTCACAGAAGGGTGAGGAACACAGCCAGGATAAGACTCTCACCAGAGGGCCCACATCACCAAGGTGATCAGAACCAGGCAGGAGAGTCTTCACACCAGTGTGGCCACATCATAGAAAGGTGAGGAACCCAGCACATGTGGCCTAAACCAGAAGACCCACATCTCCAAGGGGCTCGGAATGAGGCAGGCAGGAGTAGCCTCACAACACAGGGCCCATAGAATAAAAAAGCTGAGGAATCCAGCAATGGGAACCTCCCAGCAGGCGGCCAAGAGCACCAAGTCTATGCGATTCAGGCCGCAGTAAACTCACAGCAGAGGGTCCACATCATGAAAATGCGAGCAACCCAGCCATTTGGACCTCAGAGCAGAAGGTCCACATCCCCAAGGTGTTGGGAGCATGGCAGGAGTGTCCTCGCACCACTTAGCACATATCAGAAAATGTGGGTACCCAGCAGTTAGGGCCTGACGCCAGAGGGCCCTCATCACTGAGGGGAGGAGGCTCCCAGCATGTTCCAACTACCACAAGAGGGCCCACGTCGCCAAGGCGGGGTGTGCCAGCCAGGCAGGAGTGACCTCACAGCAGACGGCCCACCTCAAAGAAGTGTGAGGAACCCAACCAGGATCAGACTCTCACCAGAGGGCCCATATCACCAAGGGGACGGGAACCAGGCACGAGTGTCCTCACACCAGTGGGGCCACATCACTAAAAGATGAGGAAACTGGCACATGTGGCCACAAACCAGAGGACCTATATCACCAAGGGGCTGGGAGTGACACAGGCAGGAGGAGCCTCCCAACACAGGGCCCAAAGAATAAAAAAGGAAAGGAACCCAGCAGTTGGAACTTCCCAGCAGGCGGCCCAGAGTACAGAGGCTATGGGATCTAGGAATGAGTGAACTAACACCAGAGAGCTAACATCAGGAAACTGTGAGCAACCCAGTCGTTGGAACCTCAGAGCAGAAGGCCCATATCGCCATGGGGATGGGAACATTTCACGAGTGTCCTGGCATCACTGGGCTCACATCAGAAAACCTGGGGAGCCCAGCAGTTAGAGCCTGACGCCAGAGGGACCTCATCACCGAGGACAGGAGTCTCCAAAAGGATCCAACTGCCACCAGAGGGCCGACGTCACCAAGGCAATGGGAGCAAGCCAGGCAGGAGTTACCTCAGAGCACAGGGCCCACCTCACAGAACGGTAAGGAACCCAGCCAGGATCAGACTCTCACCAGAGGGGCCACATCACCAAGGGGCTGGGAAACAGGCACGAGTGTCCTCACACCATTGGGGCCACATCATCGAAAGGTGAGGGACCCAGCACACGTGGCCTCACACCAGAGGACACACATCACAACGGGGCTGGGATTGAGGCAGGCAGGAGGAGCCTCAAAACAGAGGGCCCATAGAATAAAAAAGGTGAGGAATCCCGCAGTTGGAACCTCCCAGCAGGCGCCCAGGAGCAGCAAGCCTATGGGATCTAGGCCGGAATGAATGCACATCAGAGGGCCCTCATCATGAAACTGTGAGCACCCCAGCCGTTGGGACCTCAGAGCAGAAGGCCCAAATTCCCATGGGGTTGGGAACCTGACAGGAGTGTACTCGCACCACAGGTCGCACATCCGCAAATTTTGGGAGCCCAGGAGTTAGGGTCTGACGCAAGAGGGCCCTCATTACCGAGGGACGGAGACTCGCAGCAGACACCAACTCCCAACTGAGGGCCCACGTCACCAAGGTGATGTGTGCCAGCCAGGCAGGAGTGACCTCACCGCAGAGGGCCTACCTCACAGAAGGGTGAGGAGACCAGCCAGGATAAGACTCTCACCAGAGGGCCCACATCACCAAGGGGATCGGAACCAGGCAGGAGGGTCCTCACACCAGTGTGGCCACATTATAGAAAGGTGAGGAACCCAGAACATGTGGCCTAAAACAGGGGACCCACATCTCCACGGGGCTAGGAGTGAGGCAAGCAGGAGTATCCTCACAAAACAGAGCCCACAGAATAAAAGTTGTGAGGAATCCAGCAGTTGGAACCGGCCAGTAGGCCGCCCAGAGCACAGAGTCTATGGGATCCAGGCCACAGCAAACTCACAGCAGAGGTCCCACATCATGAAACTGTGAGCAACCCAGCGGATGGGACCTCAGAGCAGAAGGCCCACATCCCTATGGGGATGGGAACCTGACAGGAGTGTCCTCGGCCCACTTCCACGAATCAGAAAATGTGGGAACCCAGCAGTTAGGACCTGAGGCCAGAGTACCCTCATCACCGAGGGGAGGAGGCTCCCAGCAGGCTCCAACTGCCACCATAAGGCCGATGTCACCAAGGCGGGGTGTGCCAACCAGGCAGGAGTGACCTCAGAGCAGAAAGCCCACCTCACAGAAGTGTGAGGAACCCAACAAGGATCAGACTGTCACCAGAGGGCCAACATCACCAAGGGAATGGGAACCAGGCAGGAGTGTCCTCACACCAGTGGGGCTACATCACCATAATTTGAGGGACCCAGCACACGTGGCCTCAAACCTGAGGACACACATCACCAAGGGGCTGGGAGTGAGGCAGGCCAGAGGATCCTCAAAACAGAGGGACCATAGAATAAAAAAGGTGAGGAATCCCACAGTTGGAACCTCCGGCAGGCAGCCAGGAGCAGCGAGGCTATGGGATCTAGGCAGTAGTGAACTCACACCAGAGGGCCCTCATCATGAAACTGTGAGCAACACAGCCGTTGGGACCTCAGAGCAGAAGGCTCACATCCCCATGGGGATGGGAACCTGGCAGGAGTGTCCTTGCACCACTTAGCACGAATCAGAAAATGTGGGAACCCAGCAGTTAGGGCCTGAGGCCAGAGGGCCCTCATCACCGAGGGGAGGAGGCTCCCAGCAGGCTCCAACTGCCACCATATGGCCGACGTTGCCAAGGCGGGGTGTGCCAGCCAGGCAGGAGTGACCTCAGAGCAGAGGGCCCACCTCACAGAAGGGTGAGGAACCTAACCAGGATCAGACTCTCACCAGAGGGCCAACATCACCAAGGTGATGGGAACCAGGCAAGACTGTCCTAACAGCAGTGGGGCCAACATCACCAAGGGAATGGGAACCAGGCAAGAGTGTCCTCACACCAGTGTGGCCACATTATAGAAAGGTGAGGAACACAGCACATGTGGCCTCAAACAAGGGGACACACATCACGAAGGGGCTGGGAGTGAGGCATGCAGGAGGAGACGCACAACCGAGGGCCCATAGAATAAAAAAGGTGAGGAATCGAGAAGTTGGAAACTCCAAGCTGGAGGCCCAGAGCACTGACACTATGGGATACAGGCCAGAGTGAACACACAGCAAAGGGCCCACATCATGAAACTGTGAGCAACCCAGCAGTTGGGACCACAGAACAGAAGTCCCACATGCCCATGGGGATGGGAACCTGGCAGGAGTGACTCGCACCACTGGGCACACATCAGAAAATGTGTGGAGCCCAGCACTTAGGGCCTGACACCAGAAGGCCCTCATCACTGAGGGGAGGAGGCCCCAGCACGCTCCAACTGCCACCAGAGGGTCCACGTCGCCAAGGCGACGTGCGCCAGCCAGGCAGGATTGACCTCACAGCAGAGGGCCCACATCATGAAAGTGTGAGCAACCCAGCCATTAGGACTTCAGAACAGAAGGCCCACACGTTCATGAGGATGGGAACCTGGCAGGAGTGCCCTCGTACCACTTAGCACGTATCAGAAAATGTGGGAACCCCGCCATTAGTGTCTGACGCCAGAGGGCCTCATCACTGCGGGAAGGAGGCTCCCAGCAGACTCCAACTGCCACGAGGGTGCCGAAGTCAACAAGGCGGGTTGTGCCAGCCAGGCAGGAGTGACCTCAGAGAAGAGGGCTCACCTCACGGATGTGTGAGGAACCCAACCAGGATCAGAGTCTCACCAGAGGGCCCACATCACCAAGGGGATGGGAACCAGGCAGGAGTGTCCACACACCAGTGGGGCCACATCATCAAAAGATGAGGAACCCATCACATATGGCCTCAAACCTGAGGACATACATCACCATGTGGCTGGGAGTGAGGCAGGTATCTGGAGGGGCACATTTAACTCTAATTTCCCACCAGGAAGAGGAATTAACCAAAGGCTCAGAGTGCCGTGCCGGACCCTGATTATGGCCTGAAGCAAACCTGCAGTTTTGTGGCCAGCTTACAAGGAAGCGAGTTAAGAAAGGAGCTCAGGGGCACTGTAATTCACAAACCTGCAGAGATAAATGACAGCTATTGGCAAAAATATATCAAAGTAAGTCTGCAAAGAGGACTTGAAAACGAGGCAGAATTGCAGGAATCATATTTCAAGAGGTAGATTGGAATTGCATTTAAAGCATATGAAAAGCGGCAGATCTTTGACAGTGATGCACATGGACAAAAAGTGCGTATACATTTTTCCTGAATATATTCAGGAAAAAACGCATATGAACATTTTGGCCAACCAAGCACTCCAGCAATGGAAATCCACACTACAATGAAGTCACATTTCCCATTCGTCAAAAAGGCCATCTGAATAAAGTGTAAAAACCAGAAACACAGGACAGGCCATGGAGAACAGGGAGCCGTGTTATGCTGATGGGCGGGATGTAAATTGCCAACAGACACTCCGGAGATGTTCATGGTGTATCCTGAAACATCTAAAAAACAAAGCTACAGAGCCTAGGGCACTTCCACTTTTGGCCCTATAGCTTAGGAAAATTAAAATCAACAAGACACAGCCAACACAAAATTTAGGGCTGCTGTGTTTACAAGAACCTTGTGTCCAGTACAAATTAAATATCCCAGAAAGAAAAAAATGGATAAAGAAGTTGTGCTACTTACGTACAACGGAATATCACTCAGCAGTGAAATCAATGTCATCAGGCCTGTAGCAGCAAATTGAGTGGATTTAATTATGATGATTCTAAGAGAAATATGTCACACAAAGAAAGATAATTATCATAAGATATCACTAATAGAGGGAGTGTAAACTTGGCTACACATAAACCGAATTACAAAACCGAACAGAGTCTCACATTTAGATAAAAACCTTATGCTTGCTTAAGGGGAAAGTTGAGTTGGGCTGCTGTATAAAAACAGATTGAAATTAGCACACATACCATTCCATAAGCCAAATACGTAATAAACAAGACCTACTCTTTGCTCAACGAAATAGACTCATCCATGGTGTATCACCTCACACCTATTAGAATGGGCATCATCAGAAAATCTACAAACAACAAATGCTGGAAACGGTGTGGAGATAAGGAATCCTCTTCCACTATTGTTGGGAACGTAAATTGATACAGTCACTGTGGAGAACATTATGGAGTTTCTTATAAAACTAAGAATAGAATTACCATATGATACAGCAATCCCTCTACTGGGCATATACCCAGACAAAACCATAAATCAAAAAGAGACATTCACCACAATGTTCATTGCATCACTATTTACACTATCCAGGAAATGGAAGCAACCTAAATGCCCACAGACAGACGAATGCATAAAGATGTGGTACATATATAAAATGGAATATTACTAAGCCATAAAAAGGAATGAAATTGGGACATTTGTAGAGACGTTGATGGATCTAGAGACTGTCATACAGAGTGAAGTAAGTCAGAAAGAGAAAAACAAATCTTGTATATTAATGCATATATGTGGAACCTAGAAAAATTGTACAGATGAACCGTTTTGCAAGGCAGAAATAGAGCAATACATGTATACAACAAACGTATGGACAACAAGGGGGGAAAGCTGTTGGGGATGGTGGTGGGAGGAGTTGAGATATTGGGATTGGTATGTATACATTTATATGTATAAAGTAGATAACCAAAAACAACCTGCTGTATAAAAATATAAAATTAAATTCAAAATAAAAAAATAAAATTAAAAAAAGTAAAACAGAAAAAATATTCTTCCCTTCACATACATGTATTTATATGAATAAATTATTTCCATGCTTATATCTGTAAATACACAAAAGAGGAATAAAATCTACCTTGAACCAAAAACGAAAAAAAGATAAAAAAGAATAGAACCCACCAGTTACACAGAGGAAAACCGTTTCAGGGCACTTGCTCCAATTGCAAACAATTCTGAAGTTGGTCAGTGGTGGGGAATCATCTCCCACTCAGCCAGCATGCTCCTCGCAACAAGCGTCCTCACTGCAAAGCTGGGGGACGGTGCCGAGGTATCTGTGAGTAAACGTGGGCCGAGCCCCAGGCCAGGTGCTGCTGAAATGTTCCCACCCTTCCAAGGCTAAACACCTGAATATGTACAAGGACTTGAAAACCTAGAGGAAGGGCCATGGAGCCACATGAGGGACAGCATGCCAGCCGACTTGGTGCCTGCAGGCCAGCCAGGATGGTCCTGGCCCTGGGTGCTCTTCTGGAAGCTCTCCCTTTCCCTGCCTGAGATACCCCTGCTGTCCCGGCCCCCACTGCTTTCTTCCTTCCTCACCTGTGCCCAGGGAGAAATTCCAGCGGCAGGTGTGGGTGACACATCCTCTTCTTTAGCAGGTAGCATCTTGGCAACTGCTGCAGAAAGTCCAGCAGAGCCCCACTCACACTGGGACACCCACAAAGCCGTGGCCTCTCACTCCCTCCCACCAGCCCAGCCCCGAGACTGCTGACAGGGCAGAGAAAATGGCGTCAGGCACAGCTGCAGGGGCTCTTGCTGCCTGGAGCGGTGTTTATATTGATCTCAACCCAGGCACACCTGGGGAGGGCTGGCCGGCACGGTCAGGCTTCCCAAGCCAGCCAATAATCACCCCTCAGGGGCTCACAGTTGCTGAAAATGGAACTTGCTGAATTGGCCAGGTCCAAGGAACAGGTGTGGGCTCCTGAGAGTCAGGATAGACAAGGGGCTGCAGCTCTGGCTTGTTTTCTAATTATATTATCTGGCCCATGAGTGTGGGAGACAACTTCAAGAAAACCCTCTCCTAATGAGAGGAACCCAGGAGTCAGGGAGAGGAGGGGTGGGTGGTGGTTGGAGACAGAGGCCTGGTGCCCCGGGTGCAGTGGAAGTCTCTGGAAGACCAGGTGGAGGAGGCCGCACAGAGTGATGCCCAGGGTCACAGACCTGTCAGAGCTGCTGTTTGTTAGTTCAAGTCCTGCTCTGAGGTGCTCTGTGTCAGATCTGAGCGACAGGTGAGCTGGGAGTGCTCTGCAATGAGGGCTATGTGCACGGTTCCTGTGTGCCCAGCCCTGCCAAGGTACCTGCAAGGGTAGCTCTGTATCCTGGGAGGGGCCTGACCACGGGAGCCCCATGGACTGCAGAGGACCTGCCCAGGGAATCCCATATCCTGGGAGGGGCCTGAACACGAGAGCCCCGTGGGCTGGGGTGGGGGTAGGGTACCTGCCCAGGTGAGCTCCATATCCTGGGATTGGCCTGACCTCGAGAGCCCCATGGGCTGCTGGAGTCCTGGTAAAGGATGTCAGGACAGTCAGTGAAGCCACTGAGGATATACCTCCAGTAGTTCCTAAATCCTACACCCTGCTGGTCATTCTACCAACCACCAGGACTTGGTATTCTGTATTAGTCTTCACTGATGCCTTCTTTTGTATTCCATTAGTCCCAGAGTCACAAGAAATTTTGGCTTGTGAGTGACAGGACTCAACATACAACTAAAACAATACTTCCAGGCTGTCTTGCCCCAAGGGTTCAAAAATTCCCACACCATCTTTGGGGAAAGCTCAGCTAAAGACCTAAAAGTTCTACCTCTGGAAAAGGAAACACTCCTTCAATATTCAGACGACATTCTGATCGCCAGCCCTACTAAGGAGGCCTCAGAACTACCAAGCCAATAAAGGATAGAAGTTGTCCATGAAAAAGCTCAAGTATCACAGACTGCGGTGACCTGCCTGGGCTTCATTCTCACAGAAGGTCGGAGAAGCCCATCCCAGGAAAGGGAAGAAACAATTTATAGCCTTACCCCTTTCTGAAACTAGAAGACAGCTTAGGGGTTCCTGGGGAAGCCAGGGTTTCCTGCCTCTGGATCCCTAACTACAGTCTACTAGCTGGGCCTCTATATGAAACACTGAAAGGAAAAGATGATGATCCTTTTGAATAGAATCCAGAAGTGGCCTTTCAAGAATGGAAAGAGCAGTCAATTCAGACCCTTGCCCTGGAACTCCCTAATTTAGCTAAACCCTTTGACCTTTACATTCCTGGTGAAAGGTGAATCGCCATTGGAGTATTAGTGCAAAAACTGGGACCACTTGAAATGGAACAATGCAAGAATGCCATCCAGGTAGGATAAACTATGGTCACCAAGGGGCTTGGCCCACCGCCACATCTGGCCAAGATACTGGTGGTATCTGAAAACCTGGAAATCAGCAGCCCAAAAGGCCACCTCCCTTCTAAGGGAAACGGACCCCACGTGGTGATCCTAACCCCCAACCATGCCCTGAAGTTGCAGGGTTTGCTCCGTGGGCACACTGACCTCGATTGAGGAGGCCCTCCAACTCCAACCTCCAGAGAGATAACCGGGGGCAACGGGGCACCATGACGACCCGTGTGACCATCACTTGACCTGGAGTTTCTCTCATAAAACAACAAGAGTGTGTCCCAAAAGAGTAGACTACTGCTTGCAGTACTTACTGTACCCAGAGGGGAGCTAATAATCTTGGCGGGGGAACCGTATATCATGCTGTCACCATAGAAAAGCCTACAGACACCCTGATGATGGTGGCCAATAAGACCGGCTGGACTCCTGTTTACTTCCAAAGGCTCTTGACTCAGTGACCATCATGATCCTTCATCACCACTGACCCTGGACTGTCTGGGAGCTGAGCGGGCAGGATCCTGACACCTGGTGCTGTTTTTACGTTAATTCAGGGGCCTAATGGAAGAAAGCCACGACTGTTGGTCAGAGCATCTAGGCTGGCAGAAACGGTCAGTCAGAGCATCTAGGCTGGCAGAAACGGTCAGCCTAAGGTGGCCGAACAAATGTGGGGCGGAGTGAAACTGGACCTCACAGCGCCACTGCACATCTCCTTTCTGGACCCTTAAAGGTCATTAGAATCTATAACACTTCCAATACTGGTGCTCAGGTGGACGAGCAGGGAGGCAGGAGGCCTGGGGACAATCAACGTCACCTGGAGGCTGCTGGGGAGAAGTTCTGACCCTCGCCCACGGGTATGAAGCCTCCTAACTCAGCACTCAGCAGTTACAGAAGAAGGGTCTGCACCCGCAGCACTCCAAGAATGAGGAAAGGGACAAAAGGCAGAAGAGAAGTTTGTCCCAGGCAAAGCCCCTTAAAAATGCCTGGGAGATAAAAATAGAATCTGGGCAATAAAATAAAGTCTAACCATTTTTATCCTTTGTGCTTTGTCTAATTTCAGGTGCTCCTAGTGTCCCGCATACAGAGGTTCCACACCCGGCACTTCAGACCACATTTCCTAGAGCAGAATGGCTCGATGACACTTCAGCTCCTGGGGCCCAGTTCAGACTCCGTGACATAGAGCCTGAGCTGCAGCCAACCAGGTCCTCGAGAGCTCAGCCCCCTCCCTCCCAGTGACTCTGACAGGATCTCTACACAGCAGCCCAGCCCACAGCCCACAGGGTAGCACCTCTCCATTCTCTGATCAAAATATAAAGTTTCCTTTGCTTTTGAACCAAACTCAGTCTCGATCTATTGGCTCCAATGACACTGGGCAGGGGGACACTTGTTGGCGTCCACTCTGGAGGATCAGTAACAGAAATTGAGAACATTGTAACTTCAATGAACAGATGTGTGAGCCAAACTGTAATTAACATAGAACAGTGTATAAGGCTCGGGTAAAATAAGATGTTTCTAACACTTCCATTTGATATTTCCATCACTTTCTTATAAGCAAGTTCAGTGAAAAGGTTTGTCTTCTTTGTCAGGTCAATATTAGAGAAACAAAGTGATTTCTTTCCAAGGATGTACATCTAATAATCTTAGTTAAAGCTTCAATCTTGTTTTAAATGCTTTTGCATTGAAAATGATACCTCTCTTTCAGCTCCCCCATTTCTGAGAAGCATAAAATCTTATAATTTATTATTACCAAAGGGAAATGGTAGGAGGAGGGATAAATTAACAGTTTGGGATTAACACATACACACTGCTACGTATGAAATCATCAGCAAGGAACTACTGTATAGCACAGGGAACTACACTCAATATTTTGCAATAACCTATAAGGGGAAATGATCTGAAAATGAATAGATATTTTTATTGACATCATCCATCAATGACAGTAAAAATGGAATCTAAGGGAAGACAGTGGTGAGTGCTTCTGACCCTGAAGACTTCAATCATCTAAAGTTTGGACTCTGCCTACTTCCCAAGGCCCTTAATGAACATATGTGTAGCCGTAGCTTAAAAAATTCCCCAGTTTGGGTTGCGGAGAGACACTGATATTTAAAATCCCCTGGTGTTCTCCTCACATGAATGGGACCCTTCCTACACCTAAAACATGCCTGTCACACCCAGAGGATGGTATACCGTCTGATCGGGAAAAGTTTGGAAAAGGCATCTCATCTCCTCATCTCTTGGTGCTAGGGTTCACCACTCCAGCGTCTTTACTAACAGTCTCCCCACTTGGAGATGTCAGCACTGTCAACATCCTGTTGCATACAGTTTGGAATTTGTCCAGAGGATGAAGCAGAAGGAGGAGGAACAATGAGAGACAAGTCCTAGGTGTTCGGACAGGCACATGCCACTCTAATTTCCAATCAGGAAGACGAATTGACCAAAGGCTAGGGTTGCCCATGGAAACAGAATAGGGCTTGAGGAATCCTGATGCTTTGTGGCCAGTTCCCATAAACACAAGTTGGAAAATGGAACTCAGGGGCACTAAAATTCACGAAACTGCAGAATTGAAAATATCTATCACTGAAAAATGTCTTGAGGAAAGTCAGAGAAAAGGACTTGTAAGCAACGGAGAATGGCAGGAAACGGATTGGAAGAGGTAGAAAGGACTCGCCATTAAGCACAAGAAAAGGGGCTGAACATTGCCAACATTGCAGTTGGCCAAAAAGGGTGTATGCGTCTTTTTCTGTATATATTCAAGAAAAGGGCATACACTTTTTTAGCCAACCAAACAGGTGGGCACTGGAAATCAATACTACAAAACATATCACTTTGCATCAGTCAGAAGAGCCGTCCTCATAAAGTGTAAACACCAGAAATGCAGGACAGGGCAAGGAGAAAAGGGAGCCCTGTGAGTCTTATAGTGGAAATGTATATTGCCAACGGTCACTCTGGATAAGTCTATTGTGTTTACTAAAGCATCTAAAAAATGAGCTACCGAGCACAGGGCACTTGCACTCATGGACGTATATCTTGGGAAAAACAAAAATCGAGAGGACACAGGCACCCCAATGTTTACCACCTCTCTGTTTAAAAGATCCTCGACTAGGATATAACTTAAATGTATCTGCAGAGAAAAAACGGACAGAGATGTGGTGATTATGTAGAGTGGAATATTAGCCTAGAAATCAATGAAATACGGCCAGTTATAACAACTCCAGAGGAGTTACGTGTGATCATTCGAAGTCACATAATTCAAAAAGAAAAAGACATAAGATATCACTAATACATGGAATGTTAACATGGCTACACATGAACTGAATTACAAAAGAGAAGAGGGTTTCAAATTAAGAAAACCAACTTATGCTTCCTTAAGGGGAAAGGTGAGTTGGGGTGCTACATAAAACCAGAGATTAAAATTAGCACAGACACCATTCCATAAGCCAAATATGTAATAGTCAAGACCTACTCCTTGCTCAACGAAATGGACTCAACACACCATATTCAATGCCTAAGAATATACCGGATTAGTAAGAATCTTAAAACCCATGGGCTTATATGTCTCCGTAAGAGAAACAAGCGCGTGTACAGCGCCATTAACGAAGCAGTGAAAATCCGATAAATCCGATTATTAAAATAAATTTCAAAAACAAAACACAATGACAGTGAAATAGGTAGCAATTCTTAAATAATTAACTCAGGGCATGTGAGGCAACCTGGATTGACCACATCTACACCCAGAGCTGGTTGAGACATAAGGCTGGACACTTCAGGCTGATAACATTGGTGAGTTTCGGTGAACAAATGCAGATTCTTTGAAGTCATACTGCATGGTACCCATTCCAAGGGTCCCAACTCTCCAGGTTCAAAGGATTCTTTCTTCAGCTAAAACATGCGTGGGAAACGCCTAGTATGGTCCACCGTGTGATTGGGAAACGATTTAAAATGCATCTCAGTTTTCGTATCCTGGTCCTCGGGTTCACCATTCCAGACGGTTTACTAACACTCTCCCCGCTTGGAGAGTCAGTGCCTTTAACCTCCTGTTTGGCACAGCTTGCAATTACTGCGCAAGATGAACAGGAATAGGGAGAACCAATGAGAGACTAGCTATAGGTATTTGCACGGTCAAATGTAAGGCTCATTTCCCACCAGGAAGAGGAATTAACCAAAGGCTCAGCGTGCCCTGCCGGAATCAGATTAGGGCCTGAAGCAATCCTGCGGTTTTGTGCCCAGCTCACAAGAAAGCGAGTTGAAGAAAGGAGCTCAGGGGCACTGTAATTCACAAACCTGCAGAGTTATAAATGACAGCTATCCTCCAAAAATATATTGAAGTAAGCCTGCGAAGGGGACTTGAAAGCGGGGCAGAATTTCAGGAAAACGATTGCAAGGGGTAGACAGGAATTGCCCAGAAAGCATAGGAAAAGAGGCAGAACGTCGAGAATGAAGCACTTGGCCAAAAAGTGCGTATGCATTTTTTCCTGAATATATTCAGGAAAAAACGCATACGCCCTTTTTCGCAAACCAAGAAAGCCTGTAAAGGAAATCTGCACTACAATGAAGTCTAACTGCCCCCTGGGCAAAAGGGCCATCTGAAAAAAGTGTAAAATCCAGAAAGATAGGACAGGATATGGAGAACAGGGAGCCTTGTTATGCTGATTGGCAGGATGTAAATTGCCAACAGACATCCTGGAGAAGTGTATGGTGTTTCCTGAAACCCATAAGAAACAAAGCAACACAGCCTATGGAATTTCCACTTATGGTCCTATAGCTTACGGAAATTAAAATCAAAAAGAGACAGCCACCCCAATATTTGGGAGGGATGTGTTCACAAGAAGCTCGTCTACAGTATCAGGTAAATATCCCAGAAAGCAAAAAATGGATAAAGAAGTTGTGGCACGTACGTACAATGCAATATCACTCAGCAATGAAATCTGTGTCATCAGGCCCGTAGCGGCATAGTGAGTGGATGCAGGTACGGTGATTCTACGTGAACTATGTCACACAGAAAAAGAAACATCATAAGATATCACTAATACACGGAATGTAAACTTGACTACCCATAAATTGAATTACAAAACAGAACAGGGTCTCAAATTTAGAAAACCAACTAGTGCTTGCTTATGAGAAAAGGTGCCTTGGGGTGCTGCATAAAACCAGAGACTGAAATTAGCACAGATAACTTTCCATAAGCCAAATATGTAATAGACAGGACCTACTCCTTGCTCAATGAAATGGACCCAACACCACATATTCAATGCCTAGGAATATACCTGACTAGGAAGAATCTTAAAACACATGGATATATATGTCTCCGTAAGAGAATCAAGCGTGTGTACAGCGGCCGAAACGCAGCAGTGAAAATCCGATAAATCCCATTATCAAACTAAATTTCAAAAACAAAACACAAAGACAGTGAAATAGAGAGCAATTCTTAAATAATTCACTCAGGGCATGTGATGCAACCGGGATTGACCACATCTACACCCAGAGCTGGTTGAGACATAAGGCTGGACACTTCAGGCTGATAGCATTGGTGAGTTTCGGTGAGCAAATGTAGACCCTTTGAAGTCATACTGCATGGTACCTATTTCATGGGTCCCAACTCTTCAGGTTTAAGGGATTCTTCCTCCAGCTAAAACATGCATGGGAAACCCACAGCATGGTCCACCGTGTGATTGGGAAACGATTTAAAATGCATCTCAGGTTTCGTATCCTGGTCCTCGGGTTCACCATTCCAGATGCTTTACTAACACTCTCCCCGCTTGGAGAGTCAGTGCCTTTAACCTCCTGTTTGGCACAGCTTGCAATTTCTGTGCAAGATGAACAGGAATAGGGAGAACCAATGAGAGACTAGCTGTAGGTTTCTGCACGGGCAAATGTAACGCTCATTTCCCACCAGGAAGAGGAATTTACCAAAGGCTCAGCGTGCCCTGCCGGAAACAGATTAGGGCCTGAAGCAATCCTTCGGTTTTGTGCCCAGCTCACAAGAAAGCGAGTTGAAGAAAGGAGCTCAGGGGCACTGTAATTCACAAACCTGCAGAGTTATAAATGACAGCTATCCTCGAAAAATATATTGAAGTAAGCCTGCGAAGGGGACTTGAAAGCGGGGCAGAATTTCAGGAAAACGATTGCAGGGGGTAGACTGGAATTGCCCAGAAAGCATAGGAAAAGAGGCAGAAGATCGACAATGATGCAGTTGGCCATAAAGTACGTATGCGTTTTATCCTGAATATATTCAGGAAAAAACGCATACGCCCTTTTTGGCCAACCAAGCAAGCCTGTAAAGGAAATCTGCACTACAATGAAGTCTCACTGCCCCCCGGGCAAAAGGGCCATCTGAAAAAAGTGTAAAATCCAGAAAGGTAGGACAGGATATGGAGATCAGGGAGCATTGTTATGCTGATTGGCAGGATGTAAATTGCCAGCAGCCACCCTGGAGAAGTGTATGGTGTTTCCTGAAACACGTAAGAAACAAAGCAACACAGCCTATGGCACTTCCACATATGGTCCTCTAGCTTACGGATATTAAAATCAAAAACAGACAGCCACCCCAATATTTGGGACGGCTGTGTTCACAAGAAGCTCGTCTACAGTATCAGGTAAATATCCCAGAAAGCAAAAAATGGATAAAGATGTTGTGGCACGTACGTACAATGCAATATCCCTCTGCAATGAAATCTGTGTCATCAGGCCCGTAGCGGCATAGTGAGTGGATGCAGGTACGGTGATTCTACGTGAACTACGTCACACAGAAGAAGAAACATCATAAGATATCACTAATACACGGAATGTAAACTTGACTACACATTAACTGAATTACAAAACAGAATAGGGTCTAAAATTTAGAAAACCAACTAGTGCTTGCTTATGGGGAAAGTTGCCTTGGGGTGCTGCATATAACCAGAGACTGAAATTAGCACAGATAACTTTCCATAAGCCCAATATGTAATAGACAAGACCTACTCCTTGCTCAACGAAATGGACTCAACACCACATATTCAACGCCAAGGAATATACCTGACTAGGAAGAATCTTAAAACCCATGGATTTATATGTCTCCGTAAGAGAATCAAGCGTGTGTACAGCGGCATAAACGCAGCAGTGAAAATCCGATAAATCCCATTATCAAAATAAATTTCAAAAACAAAACACAAAGACAGTGAAATAGAGAGCAATTCTTAAATAATTCACTCAGGGCATGTGATGCAACCGGGATTGACCACATCTACACCCAGAGCTGGTTGAGACATAAGGCTGGACACTTCAGGCTGATAGCATTGGTGAGTTTCGGTGAGCAAATGCAGACCCTTTGAAGTCATACTGCATGGTACCCATTCCATGGGTCCCAAATCTCCAGGTTCAAGGGATTCTTCCTCCAGCTAAAACATGCATGGGAAACCCACAGTATGGTCCACCGTGTGATTGGGAAACGATTTAAAATGCATCTCAGTTTTCGTATCCATGTCCTCGGGTTCACCATTCCAGACGCTTTACTAACACTCTCCCTGCTTGGAGAGTCAGTGCCTTTAACCTCCTCTTTGGCACAGCTTGCAATTTCTGTGCAAGATGAACAGGAATAGGGAGAACCAATGAGAGACTAGCTGTAGGTGTCTGCACGGGCAAATGTAACGCTCATTGCCGACCAGGAAGAGGAATTAAACAAAGGCTCAGCGTGCCCTGCTGAAAACAGATTAGGGCCTGATGCAATCCTGCTGTTTTGTGCCCAGCTCACAAGAAAGCGAGTTGAAGAAAGGAGCTCAGGGTCACTGTAATTCACAAACCTGCAGAGTTATAAATGACAGCTATCCTCCAAAAATATATTGAAGTAAGCCTGCGAAGGGGACTTGAAAGCGCGGAAGAATTTCAGGAAAACGATTGCAGGGGTAGACTGGAATTGCCCTGAAAGCATAGGAAAAGAGGCAGAACGTCGACAATGATGCACTTGGCCAAAAAGGGCGTATGCGTTTTTTCCTGAATATATTCAGGAAAAAACGCATACGCTCTTTTTGGCCAACCAAGCAAGCCTGTAAAGGAAATCTGCACTACAATGAAGTCTCGCTGCCACCCGGGCAAAAGGGCCATCTGAAAAAAGTGTAAAATCCAGAAAGGTAGGACAGGATATGGAGAACAGGGAGCCTTGTTATGCTGATTGGCAGGATGTAAATTGCCAGCAGCCAGCCTGGAGAAGTGTATGGTGTTTCCTGAAACACATAAGAAACAAAGCAACACAGTCTATGGCACTTCCACTTATGGTCCTATAGCTTACGGAAATTAAAATCAAAAACAGACAGCCACCCAAATATTTGGGACGGCTGTGTTCACAAGAAGCTCGTCTACAGTAACAGGTAAATATCCCAGAAAGCAAAATATGGATAAAGAAGTTGTGGCACGTACGTACAATGCAATATCACTCAGCAATGAAATCTGTGTCATCAGGCCCGTAGCGGCATAGTGAGTGGATGCAGGTACGGTGATTCTACGTGAACTACGTCACACAGAAAAAGAAACATCATAAGATATCACTAATACACGGAATGTAAACTTGACTACACATGAACTGAATTACAAAACAGAACAGGGTCTCAAATTTAGAAAACCAACTAGTGCTTGCTTATGGGGAAAGGTGCGTTGGGGTGCTTCATAAAACCAGAGACTGAAATTAGCACAGATAACTTTCCATAAGCCAAATATGTAATAGACAAGACCTACTCCTTGCTCAACGAAATGGACCCAACACCACATATTCAACGCCTAGGAATATACCTGACTAGGAAGAATCTTAAAACCCATGGATATATATGTCTCCGTAAGAGAATCAAGCGTGTGTACAGCGGCATAAACGCAGCAGTGAAAATCCGATAAATCCCATTATCAAAATAAATTTCAAAAAAAAATCATAAAGACTGTGAAATAGAGAGCAATTCTTAAATAATTCACTCAGGGCATGTGATGCAACCGGGATTTAACACATCTACACCCAGAGCTGGTTGAGACATAAGGCTGGACACTTCAGGCTGATAGCATTGGTGAGTTTCGGTGAGCAAATGCAGACCCTTTGAAGTCATACTGCATGGTACCCATTCCATGGGTCCCAACTCTCCAGGTTCAAGGGATTCTTCCTCCAGCTAAAACATGCATGGGAAACCAAGAGTATCGTCCACCATGTGATTGGGAAATGATTTAAAATGCATCTCAGTTTTCGTATCCTGGTCCTCGGGTTCACCATTCCAGATGCTTTACTAACACTCTCCCCGCTTGGAGAGTCAGTGCCTTTAACCTCCTCTTTGGCACAGCTTGCAATTTCTGTGCAAAATGAACAGGAATAGGGAGAACCAAAGAGACTAGCTGTAGGTGTCTGCACGGGCAAATGTAACGCTCATTGCCCACCAGGAAGAGGAATTAAACAAAGGCTCAGTGTGCCCTGCTGGAAACAGATTAGGGCCTGAAGCAATCCTGCGGTTTTGTGCCCAGCTCACAAGAAAGCGAGTTGAAGAAAGGAGCTCAGGGGCACTGTAATTCACAAACCTGCAGAGTTATAAATGACAGCTTTCCTCCAAAAATATATTGAAGTAAGCCTGCGAAGGGGACTTGAAAGCGGGGCAGAATTTCAGGAAAACGATTGCAGGGGGTAGACTGGAATTGCCCTGAAAGCATAGGAAAAGAGGCAGAACGTCGACAATGATGCACTTGGCCAAAAAGGGCGTATGCGTTTTTTCCTGAATATATTCAGGAAAAAACGCATACGCCCTTTTTGGCCAACCAAGCAAGCCTGTAAATGAAATCTGCACTACAATGAAGTCTCACTGCCCCCCTGGCAAAAGGGCCATCTGAAAAAAGTGTAAAATCCAGAAAGGTAGGACAGGATATGGAGAACAGGGAGCCTTGTTATGCTGATTGGCAGGATGTAAATTGCCAGCAGCCACCCTGGAGAAGTGTATGGTGTTTCCTGAAACACGAAAGAAACAAAGCAACACAGCCTATGGCACTTCCACTTATGGTCCTATAGCTTACGGAAATTAAAATCAAAAACAGACAGCCACCCCAATATTTGAGACGGCTGTGTTCACAAGAAGCTCGTCTACAGTATCAGGTAAATATCCCAGAAAGCAAAAAATGGATAAAGAACTTGTGGCACGTACGTACAATGCAATATCACTCAGCAATGAAATCTGTGTCATCAGGCCCATAGCGGCATAGTGAGTGGATGCAGGTACGGTGATTCTACGTGAACTACGTCACACAGAAAAAGAAACATCATAAGATATCACGAATACACGGAATGTAAACTTGACTACACATGAACTGAATTACAAAATAGAAAAGGGTCTCAAATTTAGAAAACCAACTAGTGCTTGCTTATGGGGAAAGGTGCCTTGGGGTGCTGCATAAAACCAGAGACTGAAATTAGCACAGATAACTTTCCATGAGCCCAATATGTAATAGACAAGACCTACTCCTTGCTCAACGAAATGGACCCAACACCACATATTCAACGCCTAGGAATATACCTGACTAGGAAGAATCTTAAAACCCATGGATATATATGTCTCCGTAAGAGAATCAAGGGTGTGTACAGCGGCCGAAAGGCAGCAGTGAAAATCCGATAAATCCCATTATCAAAATAAATTTCGAAAACAAAACACAAAGACAGTGAAATAGAGAGCAATTCTTAAATAATTCACTCAGGGCATGTGATGCAACCGGGATTGACCACATCTACACCCAGAGCTGGTTGAGACATAAGGCTGGACACTTCAGGCTGATAGCATTGGTGCGTTTAGGTGAGCAAATGCACACCCTTTGAAGTCATACTGTATGGTACCTATACCATGGGTCCCAACTCTTCAGGTTCAAGGGATTCTTCCTCCAGCTAAAACATGCATGTGAAACCCACAGTATGGTCCACCGTGTTATGGGGAAATGATTTAAAATGCATCTCAGTTTTCGTATCCTGGTCCTCGGGTTCACCATTCCAGATGATTTACTAACAGTCTCCCTGCTTGGAGAGTCAGTGCCTTTAACCTCCTGTTTGGCACAGCTTGCAATTTCTGTGCAAGATGAACAGGAATAGGGAGAACCAATGAGAGACTAGCTGTAGGTGTCTGCACGGGCAAATGTAACGCTCATTTCCCACCAGGAAGAGGAATTTACCAAAGGCTCAGCATGCCCTGCCCGAAACAGATTAGGGCCTGAAGCAATCCTGCGGTTTTGTGCCCAGTTCACAAGAAAGCGAGTTGAAGAAAGGAGCTCAGGGGCACTGTAATTCACAAACCTGCAGAGTTATAAATGACAGCTATCCTCCAAAAATATATTGAAGTAAGCCTGCGAAGGGGACTTGAAAGCGGGGCAGAATTTCAGGAAAACGATTGCAGGGGGTAGACAGGAATTGCCCTGAAAGCATAGGAAAAGAGGCAGAACGTCGACAATGATGCACTTGGCCAAAAAGGGCGTATGCGTTTTTTCCTGAATATATTCAGGAAAAAACGCATACGCCCTTTTTGGCCAACCAAGCAAGCCTGTAAAGGAAATCTGCACTACAATGAAGTCTCACTGCCCCCCGGGCAAGAGGGCCATCTGAAAAAAGTGTGAAATCCAGAAAGGTAGGACAGGATATGGAGAACAGGGAGCCTTGTTATGCTGATTGGCAGGATGTAAATTGCCAGCAGCCAGCCTGGAGAAGTGTATGGTGTTTCCTGAAACACATAAGAAACAAAGCAACACAGTCTATGGCACTTCCACTTATGGTCCTATAGCTTACGGAAATTAAAATCAAAAACAGACAGCCACCCCAATATTTGGGACGGCTGTGTTCACAAGAAGCTCGTCTACAGTAACAGGTAAATATCCCAGAAAGCAAAATATGGATAAAGAAGTTGTGGCACGTACGTACAATGCAATATCACTCAGCAATGAAATCTGTGTCATCAGGCCCGTAGCGGCATAGTGAGTGGATGCAGGTACGGTGATTCTACGTGAACTACGTCACACAGAAAAAGAAACATCATAAGATATCACTAATACACGGAATGTAAACTTGACTACACATGAACTGAATTACAAAACAGAACAGGGTCTCAAATTTAGAAAACCAACTAGTGCTTGCTTATGGGGAAGGTGCGTTGGGGTGCTTCATAAAACCAGAGACTGAAATTAGCACAGATAACTTTCCATAAGCCAAATATGTAATAGACAAGACCTACTCCTTGCTCAACGAAATGGACCCAACACCACATATTCAACGCCTAGGAATATACCTGACTAGGAAGAATCTTAAAACCCATGGATATATATGTCTCCGTAAGAGAATCAAGCGTGTGTACAGCAGCATAAACGCAGCAGTGAAAATCCGATAAATCCCATTATCAAAATAAATTTAAAAAAAAAATCATAAAGACAGTGAAATAGAGAGCAATTCTTAAATAATTCACTCAGGGCATGTGATGCAACCGGGATTTAACACATCTACACCCAGAGCTGGTTGAGACATAAGGCTGGACACTTCAGGCTGATAGCATTGGTGAGTTTCGGTGAGCAAATGCAGACCCTTTGAAGTCATACTGCATGGTACCCATTCCATGGGTCCCAACTCTCCAGGTTCAAGGGATTCTTCCTCCAGCTAAAACATGCATGGGAAACCAAGAGTATCGTCCACCATGTGATTGGGAAATGATTTAAAATGCATCTCAGTTTTCGTATCCTGGTCCTCGGGTTCACCATTCCAGATGCTTTACTAACACTCTCCCCGCTTGGAGAGTCAGTGCCTTTAACCTCCTCTTTGGCACAGCTTGCAATTTCTGTGCAAAATGAACAGGAATAGGGAGAACCAATGAGAGACTAGCTGTAGGTGTCTGCACGGGCAAATGTAACGCTCATTGCCCACCAGGAAGAGGAATTAAACAAAGGCTCAGTGTGCCCTGCTGGAAACAGATTAGGGCCTGAAGCAATCCTGCGGTTTTGTGCCCAGCTCACAAGAAAGCGAGTTGAAGAAAGGAGCTCAGGGGCACTGTAATTCACAAACCTGCAGAGTTATAAATGACAGCTTTCCTCCAAAAATATATTGAAGTAAGCCTGCGAAGGGGACTTGAAAGCGGGGCAGAATTTCAGGAAAACGATTGCAGGGGGTAGACTGGAATTGCCCTGAAAGCATAGGAAAAGAGGCAGAACGTCGACAATGATGCACTTGGCCAAAAAGGGCGTATGCGTTTTTTCCTGAATATATTCAGGAAAAAACGCATACGCCCTTTTTGGCCAACCAAGCAAGCCTGTAAATGAAATCTGCACTACAATGAAGTCTCACTGCCCCCCTGGCAAAAGGGCCATCTGAAAAAAGTGTAAAATCCAGAAAGGTAGGACAGGATATGGAGAACAGGGAGCCTTGTTATGCTGATTGGCAGGATGTAAATTGCCAGCAGCCACCCTGGAGAAGTGTATGGTGTTTCCTGAAACACGAAAGAAACAAAGCAACACAGCCTATGGCACTTCCACTTATGGTCCTATAGCTTACGGAAATTAAAATCAAAAACAGACAGCCACCCCAATATTTGAGACGGCTGTGTTCACAAGAAGCTCGTCTACAGTATCAGGTAAATATCCCAGAAAGCAAAAAATGGATAAAGAACTTGTGGCACGTACGTACAATGCAATATCACTCAGCAATGAAATCTGTGTCATCAGGCCCATAGCGGCATAGTGAGTGGATGCAGGTACGGTGATTCTACGTGAACTACGTCACACAGAAAAAGAAACATCATAAGATATCACGAATACACGGAATGTAAACTTGACTACACATGAACTGAATTACAAAACAGAAAAGGGTCTCAAATTTAGAAAACCAACTAGTGCTTGCTTATGGGGAAAGGTGCCTTGGGGTGCTGCATAAAACCAGAGACTGAAATTAGCACAGATAACTTTCCATAAGCCCAATATGTAATAGACAAGACCTACTCCTTGCTCAACGAAATGGACCCAACACCACATATTCAACGCCTAGGAATATACCTGACTAGGAAGAATATTAAAACCCATGGATATATATGTCTCCGTAAGAGAATCAAGGGTGTGTACAGCGGCCGAAAGGCAGCAGTGAAAATCCGATAAATCCCATTATCAAAATAAATTTCGAAAACAAAACACAAAGACAGTGAAATAGAGAGCAATTCTTAAATAATTCACTCAGGGCATGTGATGCAACCGGGATTGACCACATCTACACCCAGAGCTGGTTGAGACATAAGGCTGGACACTTCAGGCTGATAGCATTGGTGAGTTTAGGTGAGCAAATGCACACCCTTTGAAGTCATACTGTATGGTACCTATTCCATGGGTCCCAACTCTTCAGGTTCAAGGGATTCTTCCTCCAGCTAAAACATGCATGTGAAACCCACAGTATGGTCCACCGTGTTATGGGGAAATGATTTAAAATGCATCTCAGTTTTCGTATCCTGGTCCTCGGGTTCACCATTCCAGATGCTTTACTAACACTCTCCCCGCTTGGAGAGTCAGTGCCTTTAACCTCCTCTTTGGCACAGCTTGCAATTTCTGTGCAAAATGAACAGGAATAGGGAGAACCAATGAGAGACTAGCTGTAGGTGTCTGCACGGGCAAATGTAACGCTCATTGCCCACCAGGAAGAGGAATTAAACAAAGGCTCAGTGTGCCCTGCTGGAAACAGATTAGGGCCTGAAGCAATCCTGCGGTTTTGTGCCCAGCTCACAAGAAAGCGAGTTGAAGAAAGGAGCTCAGGGGCACTGTAATTCACAAACCTGCAGAGTTATAAATGACAGCTTTCCTCCAAAAATATATTGAAGTAAGCCTGCGAAGGGGACTTGAAAGCGGGGCAGAATTTCAGGAAAACGATTGCAGGGGGTAGACTGGAATTGCCCTGAAAGCATAGGAAAAGAGGCAGAACGTCGACAATGATGCACTTGGCCAAAAAGGGCGTATGCGTTTTTTCCTGAATATATTCAGGAAAAAACGCATACGCCCTTTTTGGCCAACCAAGCAAGCCTGTAAATGAAATCTGCACTACAATGAAGTCTCACTGCCCCCCTGGCAAAAGGGCCATCTGAAAAAAGTGTAAAATCCAGAAAGGTAGGACAGGATATGGAGAACAGGGAGCCTTGTTATGCTGATTGGCAGGATGTAAATTGCCAGCAGCCACCCTGGAGAAGTGTATGGTGTTTCCTGAAACATGAAAGAAACAAAGCAACACAGCCTATGGCACTTCCACTTATGGTCCTATAGCTTACGGAAATTAAAATCAAAAACAAACAGCCACCCCAATATTTGAGACGGCTGTGTTCACAAGAAGCTCGTCTACAGTATCAGGTAAATATCCCAGAAAGCAAAAAATGGATAAAGAACTTGTGGCACGTACGTACAATGCAATATCACTCAGCAATGAAATCTGTGTCCTCAGGCCCATAGCGGCATAGTGAGTGGATGCAGGTACGGTGATTCTACGTGAACTACGTCACACAGAAAAAGAAACATCATAAGATATCACGAATACACGGAATGTAAACTTGACTACACATGAACTGAATTACAAAACAGAACAGGGTCTCAAATTTAGAAAACCAACTAGTGCTTGCTTATGGGGAAAGGTGCGTTGGGGTGCTTCATAAAACCAGAGACTGAAATTAGCACAGATAACTTTCCATAAGCCAAATATGTAATAGACAAGACCTACTCCTTGCTCAACGAAATGGACCCAACACCACATATTCAACGCCTAGGAATATACCTGACTAGGAAGAATCTTAAAACCCATGGATATATATGTCTCCGTAAGAGAATCAAGCGTGTGTACAGCGGCATAAACGCAGCAGTGAAAATCCGATAAATCCCATTATCAAAATAAATTTCAAAGAAAAATCATAAAGACAGTGAAATAGAGAGCAATTCTTAAATAATTCACTCAGGGCATGTGATGCAACCGGGATTTAACACATCTACACCCAGAGCTGGTTGAGACATAAGGCTGGACACTTCAGGCTGATAGCATTGGTGAGTTTCGGTGAGCAAATGCAGACCCTTTGAAGTCATACTGCATGGTACCCATTCCATGGGTCCCAACTCTCCAGGTTCAAGGGATTCTTCCTCCAGCTAAAACATGCATGTGAAACCCACAGTATGGTCCACCGTGTTATGGGGAAATGATTTAAAATGCATCTCAGTTTTCGTATCCTGGTCCTCGGGTTCACCATTCCAGATGATTTACTAACAGTCTCCCTGCTTGGAGAGTCAGTGCCTTTAACCTCCTGTTTGGCACAGCTTGCAATTTCTGTGCAAGATGAACAGGAATAGGGAGAACCAATGAGAGACTAGCTGTAGGTGTCTGCACGGGCAAATGTAACGCTCATTTCCCACCAGGAAGAGGAATTTACCAAAGGCTCAGCATGCCCTGCCCGAAACAGATTAGGGCCTGAAGCAATCCTGCGGTTTTGTGCCCAGTTCACAAGAAAGCGAGTTGAAGAAAGGAGCTCAGGGGCACTGTAATTCACAAACCTGCAGAGTTATAAATGACAGCTATCCTCCAAAAATATATTGAAGTAAGCCTGCGAAGGGGACTTGAAAGCGGGGCAGAATTTCAGGAAAACGATTGCAGGGGGTAGACTGGAATTGCCCTGAAAGCATAGGAAAAGAGGCAGAACGTCGACAATGATGCACTTGGCCAAAAAGGGCGTATGCGTTTTTTCCTGAATATATTCAGGAAAAAACGCATACGCCCTTTTTGGCCAACCAAGCAAGCCTGTAAAGGAAATCTGCACTACAATGAAGTCTCACTGCCCCCCGGGCAAGAGGGCCATCTGAAAAAAGTGTAAAATCCAGAAAGGTAGGACAGGATATGGAGAACAGGGAGCCTTGTTATGCTGATTGGCAGGATGTAAATTGCCAGCAGCCAGCCTGGAGAAGTGTATGGTGTTTCCTGAAACACATAAGAAACAAAGCAACACAGTCTATGGCACTTCCACTTATGGTCCTATAGCTTACGGAAATTAAAATCAAAAACAGACAGCCACCCCAATATTTGGGACGGCTGTGTTCACAAGAAGCTCGTCTACAGTAACAGGTAAATATCCCAGAAAGCAAAATATGGATAAAGAAGTTGTGGCACGTACGTACAATGCAATATCACTCAGCAATGAAATCTGTGTCATCAGGCCCGTAGCGGCATAGTGAGTGGATGCAGGTACGGTGATTCTACGTGAACTACGTCACACAGAAAAAGAAACATCATAAGATATCACTAATACACGGAATGTAAACTTGACTACACATGAACTGAATTACAAAACAGAACAGGGTCTCAAATTTAGAAAACCAACTAGTGCTTGCTTATGGGGAAAGGTGCGTTGGGGTGCTTCATAAAACCAGAGACTGAAATTAGCACAGATAACTTTCCATAAGCCAAATATGTAATAGACAAGACCTACTCCTTGCTCAACGAAATGGACCCAACACCACATATTCAACGCCTAGGAATATACCTGACTAGGAAGAATCTTAAAACCCATGGATTTATAGGTCTCCGTAAGAGAATCAAGGCTGTGTACAGCGGCCGAAAGGCAGCAGTGAAAATCCGATAAATCCCATTATCAAAATAAATTTCGAAAACAAAACACAAAGACAGTGAAATAGAGAGCAATTCTTAAATAATTCACTCAGGGCATGTGATGCAACCGGGATTGACCACATCTACACCCAGAGCTGGTTGAGACATAAGGCTGGACACTTCAGGCTGATAGCATTGGTGAGTTTAGGTGAGCAAATGCACACCCTTTGAAGTCATACTGTATGGTACCTATTCCATGGGTCCCAACTCTTCAGGTTCAAGGGATTCTTCCTCCAGCTAAAACATGCATGTGAAACCCACAGTATGGTCCACTGTGTTACGGGGAAATGATTTAAAATGCATCTCAGTTTTCGTATCCTGGTCCTCGGGTTCACCATTCCAGATGATTTACTAACAGTCTCCCTGCTTGGAGAGTCAGTGCCTTTAACCTCCTGTTTGGCACAGCTTGCAATTTCTGTGCAAGATGAACAGGAATAGGGAGAACCAATGAGAGACTAGCTGTAGGTGTCTGCACGGGCAAATGTAACGCTCATTTCCCACCAGGAAGAGGAATTTACCAAAGGCTCAGCATGCCCTGCCCGAAACAGATTAGGGCCTGAAGCAATCCTGCGGTTTTGTGCCCAGTTCACAAGAAAGCGAGTTGAAGAAAGGAGCTCAGGGGCACTGTAATTCACAAACCTGCAGAGTTATAAATGACAGCTTTCCTACAAAAATATATTGAAGTAAGCCTGCGAAGGGGACTTGAAAGCGGGGCAGAATTTCAGGAAAACGATTGCAGGGGGTAGACTGGAATTGCCCTGAAAGCATAGGAAAAGAGGCAGAACGTCGACAATGATGCACTTTCCTGAATATATTCAGGAAAAAACTCCTACGCACTTTTTGGCCAACCAAGCAAGCCTGTAAAGGAAATCTGCACTACAATGAAGTCTCACTGCCCCCCGGGCAAGAGGGCCATCTGAAAAAAGTGTAAAATCCAGAAAGGTAGGACAGGATTTGGAGAACAGGGAGCCTTGTTATGCTGATTGGCAGGATGTAAATTGCCAGCAGCCAGCCTGGAGAAGTGTATGGTGTTTCCTGAAACACATAAGAAACAAAGCAACACAGTCTATGGCACTTCCACTTATGGTCCTATAGCTTACGGAAATTAAAATCAAAAACAGACAGCCACCCCAATATTTGGGACGGCTGTGTTCACAAGAATCTCGTCTACAGTAACAGGTAAATATCCCAGAAAGCAAAATATGGATAAAGAAGTTGTGGCACGTACGTACAATGCAATATCACTCAGCAATGAAATCTGTGTCATCAGGCCCGTAGCGGCATAGTGAGTGGATGCAGGTACGGTGATTCTACGTGAACTACGTCACACAGAAAAAGAAACATCATAAGATATCACTAATACACGGAATGTAAACTTGACTACACATGAACTGAATTACAAAACAGAACAGGGTCTCAAATTTAGAAAACCAACTAGTGCTTGCTTATGGGGAAAGGTGCGTTGGGGTGCTTCATAAAACCAGAGACTGAAATTAGCACAGATAACTTTCCATAAGCCAAATATGTAATAGACAAGACCTACTCCTTGCTCAACGAAATGGACCCAACACCACATATTCAACGCCTAGGAATATACCTGACTAGGAAGAATCTTAAAACCCATGGATATATATGTCTCCGTAAGAGAATCAAGCGTGTGTACAGCGGCATAAACGCAGCAGTGAAAATCCGATAAATCCCATTATCAAAATAAATTTCAAAAAAAAATCATAAAGACAGTGAAATAGAGAGCAATTCTTAAATAATTCACTCAGGGCATGTGATGCAACCGGGATTTAACACATCTACACCCAGAGCTGGTTGAGACATAAGGCTGGACACTTCAGGCTGATAGCATTGGTGAGTTTCGGTGAGCAAATGCAGACCCTTTGAAGTCATACTGCATGGTACCCATTCCATGGGTCCCAACTCTCCAGGTTCAAGGGATTCTTCCTCCAGCTAAAACATGCATGGGAAACCAAGAGTATCGTCCACCATGTGATTGGGAAATGATTTAAAATGCATCTCAGTTTTCGTATCCTGGTCCTCGGGTTCACCATTCCAGATGCTTTACTAACACTCTCCCCGCTTGGAGAGTCAGTTCCTTTAACCTCCTCTTTGGCACAGCTTGCAATTTCTGTGCAAAATGAACAGGAATAGGGAGAACCAATGAGAGACTAGCTGTAGGTGTCTGCACGGGCAAATGTAACGCTCATTGCCCACCAGGAAGAGGAATTAAACAAAGGCTCAGCGTGCCCTGCCGGAAACAGATTAGGGCCTGAAGCAATCCTGCGGTTTTGTGCCCAGCTCACAAGAAAGCGAGTTGAAGAAAGGAGCTCAGGGGCACTGTAATTCACAAACCTGCAGAGTTATAAATGACAGCTATCCTCCAAAAATATATTGAAGTAAGCCTGCGAAGGGGAGTTGAAAGCGGGGCAGAATTTCAGGAAAACGATTGCAGGGGGTAGACTGGAATTGCCCTGAAAGCATAGGAAAAGAGGCAGAACGTCGACAATGATGCACTTGGCCAAAAAGGGCGTATGCGTTTTTTCCTGAATATATTCAGGAAAAAACGCATACGCCCTTTTTGGCCAACCAAGCAAGCCTGTAAATGAAATCTGCACTACAATGAAGTCTCACTGCCCCCCTGGCAAAAGGGCCATCTGAAAAAAGTGTAAAATCCAGAAAGGTAGGACAGGATATGGAGAACAGGGAGCCTTGTTATGCTGATTGGCAGGATGTAAATTGCCAGCAGCCAGCCTGGAGAAGTGTATGGTGTTTCCTGAAACACGAAAGAAACAAAGCAACACAGCCTATGGCACTTCCACTTATGGTCCTATAGCTTACGGAAATTAAAATCAAAAACAGACAGCCACCCCAATATTTGAGACGGCTGTGTTCACAAGAAGCTCGTCTACAGTATCAGGTAAATATCCCAGAAAGCAAAAAATGGATAAAGAACTTGTGGCACGTACGTACAATGCAATATCACTCAGCAATGAAATCTGTGTCATCAGGCCCATAGCGGCATAGTGAGTGGATGCAGGTACGGTGATTCTACGTGAACTACGTCACACAGAAAAAGAAACATCATAAGATATCACGAATACACGGAATGTAAACTTGACTACACATGAACTGAATTACAAAATAGAAAAGGGTCTCAAATTTAGAAAACCAACTAGTGCTTGCTTATGGGGAAAGGTGCCTTGGGGTGCTGCATAAAACCAGAGACTGAAATTAGCACAGATAACTTTCCATAAGCCCAATATGTAATAGACAAGACCTACTCCTTGCTCAACGAAATGGACCCCACACCACATATTCAACGCCTAGGAATATACCTGACTAGGAAGAATCTTAAAACCCATGGATATATATGTCTCCGTAAGAGAATCAAGGGTGTGTACAGCGGCCGAAAGGCAGCAGTGAAAATCCGATAAATCCCATTATCAAAATAAATTTCGAAAACAAAACACAAAGACAGTGAAATAGAGAGCAATTCTTAAATAATTCACTCAGGGCATGTGATGCAACCGGGATTGACCACATCTACACCCAGAGCTGGTTGAGACATAAGGCTGGACACTTCAGGCTGATAGCATTGGTGAGTTTAGGTGAGCAAATGCACACCCTTTGAAGTCATACTGTATGGTACCTATTCCATGGGTCCCAACTCTTCAGGTTCAAGGGATTCTTCCTCCAGCTAAAACATGCATGTGAAACCCACAGTATGGTCCAGCGTGTTATGGGGAAATGATTTAAAATGCATCTCAGTTTTCGTATCCTGGTCCTCGGGTTCACCATTCCAGATGATTTACTAACAGTCTCCCTGCTTGGAGAGTCAGTGCCTTTAACCTCCTGTTTGGCACAGCTTGCAATTTCTGTGCAAGATGAACAGGAATAGGGAGAACCAATGAGAGACTAGCTGTAGGTGTCTGCACGGGCAAATGTAACGCTCATTTCCCACCAGGAAGAGGAATTTACCAAAGGCTCAGCATGCCCTGCCCGAAACAGATTAGGGCCTGAAGCAATCCTGCGGTTTTGTGCCCAGTTCACAAGAAAGCGAGTTGAAGAAAGGAGCTCAGGGGCACTGTAATTCACAAACCTGCAGAGTTATAAATGACAGCTATCCTCCAAAAATATATTGAAGTAAGCCTGCGAAGGGGACTTGAAAGCGGGGCAGAATTTCAGGAAAACGATTGCAGGGGGTAGACTGGAATTGCCCTGAAAGCATAGGAAAAGAGGCAGAACGTCGACAATGATGCACTTGGCCAAAAAGGGCGTATGCGTTTTTTCCTGAATATATTCAGGAAAAAACGCATACGCCCTTTTTGGCCAACCAAGCAAGCCTGTAAAGGAAATCTGCACTACAATGAAGTCTCACTGCCCCCCGGGCAAGAGGGCCATCTGAAAAAAGTGTAAAATCCAGAAAGGTAGGACAGGATATGGAGAACAGGGAGCCTTGTTATGCTGATTGGCAGGATGTAAATTGCCAGCAGCCAGCCTGGAGAAGTGTATGGTGTTTCCTGAAACACATAAGAAACAAAGCAACACAGTCTATGGCACTTCCACTTATGGTCCTATAGCTTACGGAAATTAAAATCAAAAACAGACAGCCACCCCAATATTTGGGACGGCTGTGTTCACAAGAAGCTCGTCTACAGTAACAGGTAAATATCCCAGAAAGCAAAATATGGATAAAGAAGTTGTGGCACGTACGTACAATGCAATATCACTCAGCAATGAAATCTGTGTCATCAGGCCCGTAGCGGCATAGTGAGTGGATGCAGGTACGGTGATTCTACGTGAACTACGTCACACAGAAAAAGAAACATCATAAGATATCACTAATACACGGAATGTAAACTTGACTACACATGAACTGAATTACAAAACAGAACAGGGTCTCAAATTTAGAAAACCAACTAGTGCTTGCTTATGGGGAAAGGTGCCTTGGGGTGCTGCATAAAACCAGAGACTGAAATTAGCACAGATAACTTTCCATAAGCCCAATATGTAATAGACAAGACCTACTCCTTGCTCAACGAAATGGACCCAACACCACATATTCAACGCCTAGGAATATACCTGACTAGGAAGAATCTTAAAACCCATGGATATATATGTCTCCGTAAGAGAATCAAGGGTGTGTACAGCGGCCGAAAGGCAGCAGTGAAAATCCGATAAATCCCATTATCAAAATAAATTTCGAAAACAAAACACAAAGACAGTGAAATAGAGAGCAATTCTTAAATAATTCACTCAGGGCATGTGATGCAACCGGGATTGACCACATCTACAACCAGAGCTGGTTGAGACATAAGGCTGGACACTTCAGGCTGATAGCATTGGTGAGTTTAGGTGAGCAAATGCACACCCTTTGAAGTCATACTGTATGGTACCTATTCCATGGGTCCCAACTCTTCAGGTTCAAGGGATTCTTCCTCCAGCTAAAACATGCATGTGAAACCCACAGTATGGTCCACCGTGTTATGGGGAAATGATTTAAAATGCATCTCAGTTTTCGTATCCTGGTCCTCGGGTTCACCATTCCAGATGATTTACTAACAGTCTCCCTGCTTGGAGAGTCAGTGCCTTTAACCTCCTGTTTGGCACAGCTTGCAATTTCTGTGCAAGATGAACAGGAATAGGGAGAACCAATGAGAGACTAGCTGTAGGTGTCTGCACGGGCAAATGTAACACTCATTTCCCACCAGGAAGAGGAATTTACCAAAGGCTCAGCATGCCCTGCCCGAAACAGATTAGGGCCTGAAGCAATCCTGCGGTTTAGTGCCCAGTTCACAAGAAAGCGAGTTGAAGAAAGGAGCTCAGGGGCACTGTAATTCACAAACCTGCAGAGTTATAAATGACAGCTATCCTCCAAAAATATATTGAAGTAAGCCTGCGAAGGGGACTTGAAAGCGGGGCAGAATTTCAGGAAAACGATTGCAGGGGGTAGACTGGAATTGCCCTGAAAGCATAGGAAAAGAGGCAGAACGTCGACAATGATGCACTTGGCCAAAAAGGGCGTATGCGTTTTTTCCTGAATATATTCAGGGAAAAACGCATACGCCCTTTTTGGCCAACCAAGCAAGCCTGTAAAGGAAATCTGCACTACAATGAAGTCTCACTGCCCCGCGGGCAAGAGGGCCATCTGAAAAAAGTGTAAAATCCAGAAAGGTAGGACAGGATATGGAGAACAGGGAGCCTTGTTATGCTGATTGGCAGGATGTACATTGCCAGCAGCCAGCCTGGAGAAGTGTATGGTGTTTCCTGAAACACATAAGAAACAAAGCAACACAGTCTATGGCACTTCCACTTATGGTCCTATAGCTTACGGAAATTAAAATCAAAAACAGACAGCCACCCCAATATTTGGGACGGCTGTGTTCACAAGAAGCTCGTCTACAGTAACAGGTAAATATCCCAGAAAGCAAAATATGGATAAAGAAGTTGTGGCACGTACGTACAATGCAATATCACTCAGCAATGAAATCTGTGTCATCAGGCCCGTAGCGGCATAGTGAGTGGATGCAGGTACGGTGATTCTACGTGAACTACGTCACACAGAAAAAGAAACATCATAAGATATCACTAATACACGGAATGTAAACTTGACTACACATGAACTGAATTACAAAACAGAACAGGGTCTCAAATTTAGAAAACCAACTAGTGCTTGCTTATGGGGAAAGGTGCGTTGGGGTGCTTCATAAACCAGAGACTGAAATTAGCACAGATAACTTTCCATAAGCCAAATATGTAATAGACAAGACCTACTCCTTGCTCAACGAAATGGACCCAACACCACATATTCAACGCCTAGGAATATACCTGACTAGGAAGAATCTTAAAACCCATGGATATATATGTCTCCGTAAGAGAATCAAGCGTGTGTACAGCGGCATAAACGCAGCAGTGAAAATCCGATAAATCCCATTATCAAAATAAATTTCAAAAAAAAATCATAAAGACAGTGAAATAGAGAGCAATTCTTAAATAATTCACTCAGGGCATGTGATGCAACCGGGATTTAACACATCTACACCCAGAGCTGGTTGAGACATAAGGCTGGACACTTCAGGCTGATAGCATTGGTGAGTTTCGGTGAGCAAATGCAGACCCTTTGAAGTCATACTGCATGGTACCCATTCCATGGGTCCCAACTCTCCAGGTTCAAGGGATTCTTCCTCCAGCTAAAACATGCATGGGAAACCAAGAGTATCGTCCACCATGTGATTGGGAAATGATTTAAAATGCATCTCAGTTTTCGTATCCTGGTCCTCGGGTTCACCATTCCAGATGCTTTACTAACACTCTCCCCGCTTGGAGAGTCAGTGCCTTTAACCTCCTCTTTGGCACAGCTTGCAATTTCTGTGCAAAATAAACAGGAATAGGGAGAACCAATGAGAGACTAGCTGTAGGTGTCTGCACGGGCAAATGTAACGCTCATTGCCCACCAGGAAGAGGAATTAAACAAAGGCTCAGTGTGCCCTGCTGGAAACAGATTAGGGCCTGAAGCAATCCTGCGGTTTTGTGCCCAGCTCACAAGAAAGCGAGTTGAAGAAAGGAGCTCAGGGGCACTGTAATTCACAAACCTGCAGAGTTATAAATGACAGCTTTCCTCCAAAAATATATTGAAGTAAGCCTGCGAAGGGGACTTGAAAGCGGGGCAGAATTTCAGGAAAACGATTGCAGGGGGTAGACTGGAATTGCCCTGAAAGCATAGGAAAAGAGGCAGAACGTCGACAATGATGCACTTGGCCAAAAAGGGCGTATGCGTTTTTTCCTGAATATATTCAGGAAAAAACGCATACGCCCTTTTTGGCCAACCAAGCAAGCCTGTAAATGAAATCTGCACTACAATGAAGTCTCACTGCCCCCCTGGCAAAAGGGCCATCTGAAAAAAGTGTAAAATCCAGAAAGGTAGGACAGGATATGGAGAACAGGGAGCCTTGTTATGCTGATTGGCAGGATGTAAATTGCCAGCAGCCACCCTGGAGAAGTGTATGGTGTTTCCTGAAACACGAAAGAAACAAAGCAACACAGCCTATGGCACTTCCACTTATGGTCCTATAGCTTACGGAAATTAAAATCAAAAACAGACAGCCACCCCAATATTTGAGACGGCTGTGTTCACAAGAAGCTCGTCTACAGTATCAGGTAAATATCCCAGAAAGCAAAAAATGGATAAAGAACTTGTGGCACGTACGTACAATGCAATATCACTCAGCAATGAAATCTGTGTCATCAGGCCCATAGCGGCATAGTGAGTGGATGCAGGTACGGTGATTCTACGTGAACTACGTCACACAGAAAAAGAAACATCATAAGATATCACGAATACACGGAATGTAAACTTGACTACACATGAACTGAATTACAAAATAGAAAAGGGTCTCAAATTTAGAAAACCAACTAGTGCTTGCTTATGGGGAAAGGTGCCTTGGGGTGCTGCATAAAACCAGAGACTGAAATTAGCACAGATAACTTTCCATAAGCCCAATATGTAATAGACAAGACCTACTCCTTGCTCAACGAAATGGACCCAACACCACATATTCAACGCCTAGGAATATACCTGACTAGGAAGAATCTTAAAACCCATGGATATATATGTCTCCGTAAGAGAATCAAGGGTGTGTACAGCGGCCGAAAGGCAGCAGTGAAAATCCGATAAATCCCATTATCAAAATAAATTTCGAAAACAAAACACAAAGACAGTGAAATAGAGAGCAATTCTTAAATAATTCACTCAGGGCATGTGATGCAACCGGGATTGACCACATCTACACCCAGAGCTGGTTGAGACATAAGGCTGGACACTTCAGGCTGATAGCATTGGTGAGTTTAGGTGAGCAAATGCACACCCTTTGAAGTCATACTGTATGGTACCTATTCCATGGGTCCCAACTCTTCAGGTTCAAGGGATTCTTCCTCCAGCTAAAACATGCATGTGAAACCCACAGTATGGTCCACCGTGTTATGGGGAAATGATTTAAAATGCATCTCAGTTTTCGTATCCTGGTCCTCGGGTTCACCATTCCAGATGATTTACTAACAGTCTCCCTGCTTGGAGAGTCAGTGCCTTTAACCTCCTGTTTGGCACAGCTTGCAATTTCTGTGCAAGATGAACAGGAATAGGGAGAACCAATGAGAGACTAGCTGTAGGTGTCTGCACGGGCAAATGTAACGCTCATTTCCCACCAGGAAGAGGAATTTACCAAAGGCTCAGCATGCCCTGCCCGAAACAGATTAGGGCCTGAAGCAATCCTGCGGTTTTGTGCCCAGTTCACAAGAAAGCGAGTTGAAGAAAGGAGCTCAGGGGCACTGTAATTCACAAACCTGCAGAGTTATAAATGACAGCTATCCTCCAAAAATATATTGAAGTAAGCCTGCGAAGGGGACTTGAAAGCGGGGCAGAATTTCAGGAAAACGATTGCAGGGGGTAGACTGGAATTGCCCTGAAAGCATAGGAAAAGAGGCAGAACGTCGACAATGATGCACTTGGCCAAAAAGGGCGTATGCGTTTTTTCCTGAATATATTCAGGAAAAAACGCATACGCCCTTTTTGGCCAACCAAGCAAGCCTGTAAATGAAATCTGCACTACAATGAAGTCTCACTGCCCCCCGGGCAAGAGGGCCATCTGAAAAAAGTGTAAAATCCAGAAAGGTAGGACAGGATATGGAGAACAGGGAGCCTTGTTATGCTGATTGGCAGGATGTAAATTGCCAGCAGCCAGCCTGGAGAAGTGTATGGTGTTTCCTGAAACACATAAGAAACAAAGCAACACAGTCTATGGCACTTCCACTTATGGTCCTATAGCTTACGGAAATTAAAATCAAAAACAGACAGCCACCCCAATATTTGGGACGGCTGTGTTCACAAGAAGCTCGTCTACAGTAACAGGTAAATATCCCAGAAAGCAAAATATGGATAAAGAAGTTGTGGCACGTACGTACAATGCAATATCACTCAGCAATGAAATCTGTGTCATCAGGCCCGTAGCGGCATAGTGAGTGGATGCAGGTACGGTGATTCTACGTGAACTACGTCACACAGAAAAAGAAACATCATAAGATATCACTAATACACGGAATGTAAACTTGACTACACATGAACTGAATTACAAAACAGAACAGGGTCTCAAATTTAGAAAACCAACTAGTGCTTGCTTATGGGGAAAGGTGCGTTGGGGTGCTTCATAAAACCAGAGACTGAAATTAGCACAGATAACTTTCCATAAGCCAAATATGTAATAGACAAGACCTACTCCTTGCTCAACGAAATGGACCCAACACCACATATTCAACGCCTAGGAATATACCTGACTAGGAAGAATCTTAAAACCCATGGATATATATGTCTCCGTAAGAGAATCAAGCGTGTGTACAGCGGCATAAACGCAGCAGTGAAAATCCGATAAATCCCATTATCAAAATAAATTTCAAAAAAAAATCATAAAGACAGTGAAATAGAGAGCAATTCTTAAATAATTCACTCAGGGCATGTGATGCAACCGGGATTTAACACATCTACACCCAGAGCTGGTTGAGACATAAGGGTGGACACTTCAGGCTGATAGCATTGGTGAGTTTCGGTGAGCAAATGCAGACCCTTTGAAGTCATACTGCATGGTACCCATTCCATGGGTCCCAACTCTCCAGTTTCAAGGGATTCTTCCTCCAGCTAAAACATGCATGGGAAACCAAGAGTATCGTCCACCATGTGATTGGGAAATGATTTAAAATGCATCTCAGTTTTCGTATCCTGGTCCTCGGGTTCACCATTCCAGATGCTTTACTAACACTCTCCCCGCTTGGAGAGTCAGTGCCTTTAACCACCTCTTTGGCACAGCTTGCAATTTCTGTGCAAAATGAACAGGAATAGGGAGAACCAATGAGAGACTAGCTGTAGGTGTCTGCACGGGCAAATGTAACGCTCATTGCCCACCAGGAAGAGGAATTAAACAAAGGCTCAGTGTGCCCTGCTGGAAACAGATTAGGGCCTGAAGCAATCCTGCGGTTTTGTGCCCAGCTCACAAGAAAGCGAGTTGAAGAAAGGAGCTCAGGGGCACTGTAATTCACAAACCTGCAGAGTTATAAATGACAGCTTTCCTCCAAAAATATATTGAAGTAAGCCTGCGAAGGGGACTTGAAAGCGGGGCAGAATTTCAGGAAAACGATTGCAGGGGGTAGACTGGAATTGCCCTGAAAGCATAGGAAAAGAGGCAGAACGTCGACAATGATGCACTTGGCCAAAAAGGGCGTATGCGTTTTTTCCTGAATATATTCAGGAAAAAACGCATACGCCCTTTTTGGCCAACCAAGCAAGCCTGTAAATGAAATCTGCACTACAATGAAGTCTCACTGCCCCCCTGGCAAAAGGGCCATCTGAAAAAAGTGTAAAATCCAGAAAGGTAGGACAGGATATGGAGAACAGGGAGCCTTGTTATGCTGATTGGCAGGATGTATATTGCCAGCAGCCACACTGGAGAAGTGTATGGTGTTTCCTGAAACACGAAAGAAACAAAGCAACACAGCCTATGGCACTTCCACTTATGGTCCTATAGCTTACGGAAATTAAAATCAAAAACAGACAGCCACCCCAATATTTGAGACGGCTGTGTTCACAAGAAGCTCGTCTACAGTATCAGGTAAATATCCCAGAAAGCAAAAAATGGATAAAGAACTTGTGGCACGTACGTACAATGCAATATCACTCAGCAATGAAATCTGTGTCATCAGGCCCATAGCGGCATAGTGAGTGGATGCAGGTACGGTGATTCTACGTGAACTACGTCACACAGAAAAAGAAACATCATAAGATATCACGAATACACGGAATGTAAACTTGACTACACATGAACTGAATTACAAAATAGAAAAGGGTCTCAAATTTAGAAAACCAACTAGTGCTTGCTTATGGGGAAAGGTGCCTTGGGGTGCTGCATAAATCCAGAGACTGAAATTAGCACAGATAACTTTCCATAAGCCCAATATGTAATAGACAAGACCTACTCCTTGCTCAACGAAATGGACCCCACACCACATATTCAACGCCTAGGAATATACCTGACTAGGAAGAATCTTAAAACCCATGGATATATATGTCTCTGTAAGAGAATCAAGGGTGTGTACAGCGGCCGAAAGGCAGCAGTGAAAATCCGATAAATCCCATTATCAAAATAAATTTCGAAAACAAAACAAAGACAGTGAAATAGAGAGCAATTCTTAAATAATTCACTCAGGGCATGTGATGCAACCGGGATTGACCACATCTACACCCAGAGCTGGTTGAGACATAAGGCTGGACACTTCAGGCTGATAGCATTGGTGAGTTTAGGTGAGCAAATGCACACCCTTTGAAGTCATACTGTATGGTACCTATTCCATGGGTCCCAACTCTTCAGGTTCAAGGGATTCTTCCTCCAGCTAAAACATGCATGTGAAACCCACAGTATGGTCCACCGTGTTATGGGGAAATGATTTAAAATGCATCTCAGTTTTCGTATCCTGGTCCTCGGGTTCACCATTCCAGATGATTTACTAACAGTCTCCCTGCTTGGAGAGTCAGTGCCTTTAACCTCCTGTTTGGCACAGCTTGCAATTTCTGTGCAAGATGAACAGGAATAGGGAGAACCAATGAGAGACTAGCTGTAGGTGTCTGCACGGGCAAATGTAACGCTCATTTCCCACCAGGAAGAGGAATTTACCAAAGGCTCAGCATGCCCTGCCCGAAACAGATTAGGGCCTGAAGCAATCCTGCGGTTTTGTGCCCAGTTCACAAGAAAGCGAGTTGAAGAAAGGAGCTCAGGGGCACTGTAATTCACAAACCTGCAGAGTTATAAATGACAGCTATCCTCCAAAAATATATTGAAGTAAGCCTGCGAAGGGGACTTGAAAGCGGGGCAGAATTTCAGGAAAACGATTGCAGGGGGTAGACTGGAATTGCCCTGAAAGCATAGGAAAAGAGGCAGAACGTCGACAATGATGCACTTGGCCAAAAAGTGCGTATGCGTTTTTTCCTGAATATATTTAGGAAAAAACGCATACGCCCTTTTTGGCCAACCAAGCAAGCCTGTAAAGGAAATCTGCACTACAATGAAGTCTCACTGCCCCCCGGGCAAGAGGGCCATCTGAAAAAAGTGTAAAATCCAGAAAGGTAGGACAGGATATGGAGAACAGGGAGCCTTGTTATGCTGATTGGCAGGATGTAAATTGCCAGCAGCCAGCCTGGAGAAGTGTATGGTGTTTCCTGAAACACATAAGAAACAAAGCAACACAGTCTATGGCACTTCCACTTATGGTCCTATAGCTTACGGAAATTAAAATCAAAAACAGACAGCCACCCCAATATTTGGGACGGCTGTGTTCACAAGAAGCTCGTCTACAGTAACAGGTAAATATCCCAGAAAGCAAAATATGGATAAAGAAGTTGTGGCACGTACGTACAATGCAATATCACTCAGCAATGAAATCTGTGTCATCAGGCCCGTAGCGGCATAGTGAGTGGATGCAGGTACGGTGATTCTACGTGAACTACGTCACACAGAAAAAGAAACATCATAAGATATCACTAATACACGGAATGTAAACTTGACTACACATGAACTGAATTACAAAACAGAACAGGGTCTCAAATTTAGAAAACCAACTAGTGCTTGCTTATGGGGAAAGGTGCGTTGGGGTGCTTCATAAAACCAGAAACTGAAATTAGCACAGATAACTTTCCATAAGCCAAATATGTAATAGACAAGACCTACTCCTTGCTCAACGAAATGGACCCAACACCACATATTCAACGCCTAGGAATATACCTGACTAGGAAGAATCTTAAAACCCATGGATATATATGTCTCCGTAAGAGAATCAAGCGTGTGTACAGCGGCATAAACGCAGCAGTGAAAATCCGATAAATCCCATTATCAAAATAAATTTCAAAAAAAAATCATAAAGACAGTGAAATAGAGAGCAATTCTTAAATAATTCACTCAGGGCATGTGATGCAACCGGGATTTAACACATCTACACCCAGAGCTGGTTGAGACATAAGGCTGGACACTTCAGGCTGATAGCATTGGTGAGTTTCGGTGAGCAAATGCAGACCCTTTGAAGTCATACTGCATGGTACCCATTCCATGGGTCCCAACTCTTCAGGTTCAAGGGATTCTTCCTCCAGCTAAAACATGCATGGGAAACCAAGAGTATCGTCCACCATGTGATTGGGAAATGATTTAAAATGCATCTCAGTTTTTGTATCCTGGTCCTCGGGTTCACCATTCCAGATGCTTTACTAACACTCTCCCCGCTTGGAGAGTCAGTGCCTTTAACCTCCTCTTTGGCACAGCTTGCAATTTCTGTGCAAAATGAACAGGAATAGGGAGAACCAATGAGAGACTAGCTGTAGGTGTCTGCACGGGCAAATGTAACGCTCATTGCCCACCAGGAAGAGGAATTAAACAAAGGCTCAGTGTGCCCTGCTGGAAACAGATTAGGGCCTGAAGCAATCCTGCGGTTTTGTGCCCAGCTCACAAGAAAGCGAGTTGAAGAAAGGAGCTCAGGGGCACTGTAATTCACAAACCTGCAGCGTTATAAATGACAGCTTTCCTCCAAAAATATATTGAAGTAAGCCTGCGAAGGGGACTTGAAAGCGGGGCAGAATTTCAGGAAAACGATTGCAGGGGGTAGACTGGAATTGCCCTGAAAGCATAGGAAAAGAGGCAGAACGTCGACAATGATGCACTTGGCCAAAAAGGGCGTATGCGTTTTTTCCTGAATATATTCAGGAAAAAACGCATACGCCCTTTTTGGCCAACCAAGCAAGCCTGTAAATGAAATCTGCACTACAATGAAGTCTCACTGCCCCCCTGGCAAAAGGGCCATCTGAAAAAAGTGTAAAATCCAGAAAGGTAGGACAGGATATGGAGAACAGGGAGCCTTGTTATGCTGATTGGCAGGATGTAAATTGCCAGCAGCCACCCTGGAGAAGTGTATGGTGTTTCCTGAAACACGAAAGAAACAAAGCAACACAGCCTATGGCACTTCCACTTATGGTCCTATAGCTTACGGAAATTAAAATCAAAAACAGACAGCCACCCCAATATTTGAGACGGCTGTGTTCACAAGAAGCTCGTCTACAGTATCAGGTAAATATCCCAGAAAGCAAAAAATGGATAAAGAACTTGTGGCACGTACGTACAATGCAATATCACTCAGCAATGAAATCTGTGTCATCAGGCCCATAGCGGCATAGTGAGTGGATGCAGGTACGGTGATTCTACGTGAACTACGTCACACAGAAAAAGAAACATCATAAGATATCACGAATACACGGAATGTAAACTTGACTACACATGAACTGAATTACAAAATAGAAAAGGGTCTCAAATTTAGAAAACCAACTAGTGCTTGCTTATGGGGAAAGGTGCCTTGGGGTGCTGCATAAAACCAGAGACTGAAATTAGCACAGATAACTTTCCATAAGCCCAATATGTAATAGACAAGACCTACTCCTTGCTCAACGAAATGGACCCAACACCACATATTCAACGCCTAGGAATATACCTGACTAGGAAGAATCTTAAAACCCATGGATATATATGTCTCCGTAAGAGAATCAAGGGTGTGTACAGCGGCCGAAAGGCAGCAGTGAAAATCCGATAAATCCCATTATCAAAATAAATTTCGAAAACAAAACACAAAGACAGTGAAATAGAGAGCAATTCTTAAATAATTCACTCAGGGCATGTGATGCAACCGGGATTGACCACATCTACACCCAGAGCTGGTTGAGACATAAGGCTGGACACTTCAGGCTGATAGCATTGGTGAGTTTAGGTGAGCAAATGCACACCCTTTGAAGTCATACTGTATGGTACCTATTCCATGGGTCCCAACTCTTCAGGTTCAAGGGATTCTTCCTCCAGCTAAAACATGCATGTGAAACCCACAGTATGGTCCACCGTGTTATGGGGAAATGATTTAAAATGCATCTCAGTTTTCGTATCCTGGTCCTCGGGTTCACCATTCCAGATGATTTACTAACAGTCTCCCTGCTTGGAGAGTCAGTGCCTTTAACCTCCTGTTTGGCACAGCTTGCAATTTCTGTGCAAGATGAACAGGAATAGGGAGAACCAATGAGAGACTAGCTGTAGGTGTCTGCACGGGCAAATGTAACGCTCATTTCCCACCAGGAAGAGGAATTTACCAAAGGCTCAGCATGCCCTGCCCGAAACAGATTAGGGCCTGAAGCAATCCTGCGGTTTTGTGCCCAGTTCACAAGAAAGCGAGTTGAAGAAAGGAGCTCAGGGGCACTGTAATTCACAAACCTGCAGAGTTATAAATGACAGCTATCCTCCAAAAATATATTGAAGTAAGCCTGCGAAGGGGACTTGAAAGCGGGGCAGAATTTCAGGAAAACGATTGCAGGGGGTAGACTGGAATTGCCCTGAAAGCATAGGAAAAGAGGCAGAACGTCGACAATGATGCACTTGGCCAAAAAGGGCGTATGCGTTTTTTCCTGAATATATTCAGGAAAAAACGCATACGCCCTTTTTGGCCAACCAAGCAAGCCTGTAAAGGAAATCTGCACTACAATGAAGTCTCACTGCCCCCCGGGCAAGAGGGCCATCTGAAAAAAGTGTAAAATCCAGAAAGGTAGGACAGGATATGGAGAACAGGGAGCCTTGTTATGCTGATTGGCAGGATGTAAATTGCCAGCAGCCAGCCTGGAGAAGTGTATGGTGTTTCCTGAAACACATAAGAAACAAAGCAACACAGTCTATGGCACTTCCACTTATGGTCCTATAGCTTACGGAAATTAAAATCAAAAACAGACAGCCACCCCAATATTTGGGACGGCTGTGTTCACAAGAAGCTCGTCTACAGTAACAGGTAAATATCCCAGAAAGCAAAATATGGATAAAGAAGTTGTGGCACGTACGTACAATGCAATATCACTCAGCAATGAAATCTGTGTCATCAGGCCCGTAGCGGCATAGTGAGTGGATGCAGGTACGGTGATTCTACGTGAACTACGTCACACAGAAAAAGAAACATCATAAGATATCACTAATACACGGAATGTAAACTTGACTACACATGAACTGAATTACAAAATAGAAAAGGGTCTCAAATTTAGAAAACCAACTAGTGCTTGCTTATGGGGAAAGGTGCCTTGGGGTGCTTCATAAACCAGAGACTGAAATTAGCACAGATAACTTTCCATAAGCCAAATATGTAATAGACAAGACCTACTCCTTGCTCAACGAAATGGACCCAACACCACATATTCAACGCCTAGGAATATACCTGACTAGGAAGAATCTTAAAACCCATGGATATATATGTCTCCGTAAGAGAATCAAGCGTGTGTACAGCGGCATAAACGCAGCAGTGAAAATCCGATAAATCCCATTATCAAAATAAATTTCAAAAAAAAATCATAAAGACAGTGAAATAGAGAGCAATTCTTAAATAATTCACTCAGGGCATGTGATGCAACCGGGATTTAACACATCTACACCCAGAGCTGGTTGAGACATAAGGCTGGACACTTCAGGCTGATAGCATTGGTGAGTTTCGGTGAGCAAATGCAGACCCTTTGAAGTCATACTGCATGGTACCCATTGCATGGGTCCCAACTCTCCAGGTTCAAGGGATTCTTCCTCCAGCTAAAACATGCATGGGAAACCAAGAGTATCGTCCACCATGTGATTGGGAAATGATTTAAAATGCATCTCAGTTTTTGTATCCTGGTCCTCGGGTTCACCATTCCAGATGCTTTACTAACAGTCTCCCTGCTTGGAGAGTCAGTGCCTTTAACCTCCTGTTTGGCACAGCTTGCAATTTCTGTGCAAGATGAACAGGAATAGGGAGAACCAATGAGAGACTAGCTGTAGGTGTCTGCACGGGCAAATGTAACGCTCATTTCCCACCAGGAAGAGGAATTTACCAAAGGCTCAGCATGCCCTGCCCGAAACAGATTAGGGCCTGAAGCAATCCTGCGGTTTTGTGCCCAGTTCACAAGAAAGCGAGTTGAAGAAAGGAGCTCAGGGGCACTGTAATTCACAAACCTGCAGAGTTATAAATGACAGCTATCCTCCAAAAATATATTGAAGTAAGCCTGCGAAGGGGACTTGAAAGCGGGGCAGAATTTCAGGAAAATGATTGCAGGGGTAGACTGGAATTGCCCTGAAAGCATAGGAAAAGAGGCAGAACGTCGACAATGATGCACTTGGCCAAAAAGGGCGTATGCGTTTTTTCCTGAATATATTCAGGAAAAAACGCATACGCCCTTTTTGGCCAACCAAGCAAGCCTGTAAAGGAAATCTGCACTACAATGAAGTCTCACTGCCCCCCGGGCAAGAGGGCCATCTGAAAAAAGTGTAAAATCCAGAAAGGTAGGACAGGATATGGAGAACAGGGAGCCTTGTTATGCTGATTGGCAGGATGTAAATTGCCAGCAGCCAGCCTGGAGAAGTGTATGGTGTTTCCTGAAACACATAAGAAACAAAGCAACACAGTCTATGGCACTTCCACTTATGGTCCTATAGCTTACGGAAATTAAAATCAAAAACAGACAGCCACCCCAATATTTGGGACGGCTGTGTTCACAAGAAGCTCGTCTACAGTAACAGGTAAATATCCCAGAAAGCAAAATATGGATAAAGAAGTTGTGGCACGTACGTACAATGCAATATCACTCAGCAATGAAATCTGTGTCATCAGGCCCGTAGCGGCATAGTGAGTGGATGCAGGTACGGTGATTCTACGTGAACTACGTCACACAGAAAAAGAAACATCATAAGATATCACTAATACACGGAATGTAAACTTGACTACACATGAACTGAATTACAAAACAGAACAGGGTCTCAAATTTAGAAAACCAACTAGTGCTTGCTTATGGGGAAAGGTGCGTTGGGGTGCTTCATAAAACCAGAGACTGAAATTAGCACAGATAACTTTCCATAAGCCAAATATGTAATAGACAAGACCTACTCCTTGCTCAACGAAATGGACCCAACACCACATATTCAACGCCTAGGAATATACCTGACTAGGAAGAATCTTAAAACCCATGGATATATATGTCTCCGTAAGAGAATCAAGCGTGTGTACCGCGGCATAAACGCAGCAGTGAAAATCCGATAAATCCCATTATCAAAATAAATTTCAAAAAAAAATCATAAAGACAGTGAAATAGAGAGCAATTCTTAAATAATTCACTCAGGGCATGTGATGCAACCGGGATTTAACACATCTACACCCAGAGCTGGTTGAGACATAAGGCTGGACACTTCAGGCTGATAGCATTGGTGAGTTTCGGTGAGCAAATGCAGACCCTTTGAAGTCATACTGCATGGTACCCATTCCATGGGTCCCAACTCTCCAGGTTCAAGGGATTCTTCCTCCAGCTAAAACATGCATGGGAAACCAAGAGTATCGTCCACCATGTGATTGGGAAATGATTTAAAATGCATCTCAGTTTTCGTATCCTGGTCCTCGGGTTCACCATTCCAGATGCTTTACTAACACTCTCCCCGCTTGGAGAGTCAGTGCCTTTAACCTCCTCTTTGGCACAGCTTGCAATTTCTGTGCAAAATGAACAGGAATAGGGAGAACCAATGAGAGACTAGCTGTAGGTGTCTGCACGGGCAAATGTAACGCTCATTGCCCACCAGGAAGAGGAATTAAACAAAGGCTCAGTGTGCCCTGCTGGAAACAGATTAGGGCCTGAAGCAATCCTGCGGTTTTGTGCCCAGCTCACAAGAAAGCGAGTTGAAGAAAGGAGCTCAGGGGCACTGTAATTCACAAACCTGCAGAGTTATAAATGACAGCTATCCTCCAAAAATATATTGAAGTAAGCCTGCGAAGGGGACTTGAAAGCGGGGCAGAATTTCAGGAAATCGATTGCAGGGGGTAGACTGGAATTGCCCTGAAAGCATAGGAAAAGAGGCAGAACGTCGACAATGATGCACTTGGCCAAAAAGGGCGTATGCGTTTTTTCCTGAATATATTCAGGAAAAAACGCATACGCCCTTTTTGGCCAACCAAGCAAGCCTGTAAAGGAAATCTGCACTACAATGAAGTCTCACTGCCCCCCGGGCAAGAGGGCCATCTGAAAAAAGTGTAAAATCCAGAAAGGTAGGACAGGATATGGAGAACAGGGAGCCTTGTTATGCTGATTGGCAGGATGTAAATTGCCAGCAGCCAGCCTGGAGAAGTGTATGGTGTTTCCTGAAACACATAAGAAACAAAGCAACACAGTCTATGGCACTTCCACTTATGGTCCTATAGCTTACGGAAATTAAAATCAAAAACAGACAGCCACCCCAATATTTGGGACGGCTGTGTTCACAAGAAGCTCGTCTACAGTAACAGGTAAATATCCCAGAAAGCAAAATATGGATAAAGAAGTTGTGGCACGTACGTACAATGCAATATCACTCAGCAATGAAATCTGTGTCATCAGGCCCGTAGCGGCATAGTGAGTGGATGCAGGTACGGTGATTCTACGTGAACTACGTCACACAGAAAAAGAAACATCATAAGATATCACTAATACACGGAATGTAAACTTGACTACACATGAACTGAATTACAAAACAGAACAGGGTCTCAAATTTAGAAAACCAACTAGTGCTTGCTTATGGGGAAAGGTGCGTTGGGGTGCTTCATAAAACCAGAGACTGAAATTAGCACAGATAACTTTCCATAAGCCAAATATGTAATAGACAAGACCTACTCCTTGCTCAACGAAATGGACCCAACACCACATATTCAACGCCTAGGAATATACCTGACTAGGAAGAATCTTAAAACCCATGGATATATATGTCTCCGTAAGAGAATCAAGCGTGTGTACAGCGGCATAAACGCAGCAGTGAAAATCCGATAAATCCCATTATCAAAATAAATTTCAAAAAAAAATCATAAAGACAGTGAAATAGAGAGCAATTCTTAAATAATTCACTCAGGGCATGTGATGCAACCGGGATTTAACACATCTACACCCAGAGCTGGTTGAGACATAAGGCTGGACACTTCAGGCTGATAGCATTGGTGAGTTTCGGTGAGCAAATGCAGACCCTTTGAAGTCATACTGCATGGTACCCATTCCATGGGTCCCAACTCTCCAGGTTCAAGGGATTCTTCCTCCAGCTAAAACATGCATGGGAAACCAAGAGTATCGTCCACCATGTGATTGGGAAATGATTTAAAATGCATCTCAGTTTTCGTATCCTGGTCCTCGGGTTCACCATTCCAGATGCTTTACTAACACTCTCCCCGCTTGGAGAGTCAGTGCCTTTAACCTCCTCTTTGGCACAGCTTGCAATTTCTGTGCAAAATGAACAGGAATAGGGAGAACCAATGAGAGACTAGCTGTAGGTGTCTGCACGGGCAAATGTAACGCTCATTGCCCACCAGGAAGAGGAATTAAACAAAGGCTCAGTGTGCCCTGCTGGAAACAGATTAGGGCCTGAAGCAATCCTGCGGTTTTGTGCCCAGCTCACAAGAAAGCGAGTTGAAGAAAGGAGCTCAGGGGCACTGTAATTCACAAACCTGCAGAGTTATAAATGACAGCTTTCCTCCAAAAATATATTGAAGTAAGCCTGCGAAGGGGACTTGAAAGCGGGGCAGAATTTCAGGAAAACGATTGCAGGGGGTAGACTGGAATTGCCCTGAAAGCATAGGAAAAGAGGCAGAACGTCGACAATGATGCACTTGGCCAAAAAGGGCGTATGCGTTTTTTCCTGAATATATTCAGGAAAAAACGCATACGCCCTTTTTGGCCAACCAAGCAAGCCTGTAAATGAAATCTGCACTACAATGAAGTCTCACTGCCCCCCTGGCAAAAGGGCCATCTGAAAAAAGTGTAAAATCCAGAAAGGTAGGACAGGATATGGAGAACAGGGAGCCTTGTTATGCTGATTGGCAGGATGTAAATTGCCAGCAGCCACCCTGGAGAAGTGTATGGTGTTTCCTGAAACACGAAAGAAACAAAGCAACACAGCCTATGGCACTTCCACTTATGGTCCTATAGCTTACAGAAATTAAAATCAAAAACAGACAGCCACCCCAATATTTGAGACGGCTGTGTTCACAAGAAGCTCGTCTACAGTATCAGGTAAATATCCCAGAAAGCAAAAAATGGATAAAGAACTTGTGGCACGTACGTACAATGCAATATCACTCAGCAATGAAATCTGTGTCATCAGGCCCATAGCGGCATAGTGAGTGGATGCAGGTACGGTGATTCTACGTGAACTACGTCACACAGAAAAAGAAACATCATAAGATATCACGAATACACGGAATGTAAACTTGACTACACATGAACTGAATTACAAAACAGAACAGGGCCTCAAATTTAGAAAACCAACTAGTGCTTGCTTATGGGGAAAGGTGCCTTGGGGTGCTGCATAAAACCAGAGACTGAAATTAGCACAGATAACTTTCCATAAGCCCAATATGTAATAGACAAGACCTACTCCTTGCTCAACGAAATGGACCCAACACCACATATTCAACGCCTAGGAATATACCTGACTAGGAAGAATCTTAAAACCCATGGATATATATGTCTCCGTAAGAGAATCAAGGGTGTGTACAGCGGCCGAAAGGCAGCAGTGAAAATCCGATAAATCCCATTATCAAAATAAATTTCGAAAACAAAACACAAAGACAGTGAAATAGAGAGCAATTCTTAAATAATTCACTCAGGGCATGTGATGCAACCGGGATTGACCACATCTACACTCAGAGCTGGTTGAGACATAAGGCTGGACACTTCAGGCTGATAGCATTGGTGAGTTTAGGTGAGCAAATGCACACCCTTTGAAGTCATACTGTATGGTACCTATTCCATGGGTCCCAACTCTTCAGGTTCAAGGGATTCTTCCTCCAGCTAAAACATGCATGTGAAACCCACAGTATGGTCCACCGTGTTATGGGGAAATGATTTAAAATGCATCTCAGTTTTCGTATCCTGGTCCTCGGGATCACCATTCCAGATGATTTACTAACAGTCTCCCTGCTTGGAGAGTCAGTGCCTTTAACCTCCTGTTTGGCACAGCTTGCAATTTCTGTGCAAGATGAACAGGAATAGGGAGAACCAATGAGAGACTAGCTGTAGGTGTCTGCACGGGCAAATGTAACGCTCATTTCCCACCAGGAAGAGGAATTTACCAAAGGCTCAGCATGCCCTGCCCGAAACAGATTAGGGCCTGAAGCAATCCTGCGGTTTTGTGCCCAGTTCACAAGAAAGCGAGTTGAAGAAAGGAGCTCAGGGGCACTGTAATTCACAAACCTGCAGAGTTATAAATGACAGCTATCCTCCAAAAATATATTGAAGTAAGCCTGCGAAGGGGACTTGAAAGCGGGGCAGAATTTCAGGAAAACGATTGCAGGGGGTAGACTGGAATTGCCCTGAAAGCATAGGAAAAGAGGCAGAACGTCGACAATGATGCACTTGGCCAAAAAGGGCGTATGCGTTTTTTCCTGAATATATTCAGGGAAAAACGCATACGCCCTTTTTGGCCAACCAAGCAAGCCTGTAAAGGAAATCTGCACTACAATGAAGTCTCACTGCCCCCCGGGCAAGAGGGCCATCTGAAAAAAGTGTAAAATCCAGAAAGGTAGGACAGGATATGGAGAACAGGGAGCCTTGTTATGCTGATTGGCAGGATGTAAATTGCCAGCAGCCAGCCTGGAGAAGTGTATGGTGTTTCCTGAAACACATAAGAAACAAAGCAACACAGTCTATGGCACTTCCACTTATGGTCCTATAGCTTACGGAAATTAAAATCAAAAACAGACAGCCACCCCAATATTTGGGACGGCTGTGTTCACAAGAAGCTCGTCTACAGTAACAGGTAAATATCCCAGAAAGCAAAATATGGATAAAGAAGTTGTGGCACGTACGTACAATGCAATATCACTCAGCAATGAAATCTGTGTCATCAGGCCCGTAGCGGCATAGTGAGTGGATGCAGGTACGGTGATTCTACGTGAACTACGTCACACAGAAAAAGAAACATCATAAGATATCACTAATACACGGAATGTAAACTTGACTACACATGAACTGAATTACAAAACAGAACAGGGTCTCAAATTTAGAAAACCAACTAGTGCTTGCTTATGGGGAAAGGTGCGTTGGGGTGCTTCATAAAACCAGAGACTGAAATTAGCACAGATAACTTTCCATAAGCCAAATATGTAATAGACAAGACCTACTCCTTGCTCAACGAAATGGACCCAACACCACATATTCAACGCCTAGGAATATACCTGACTAGGAAGAATCTTAAAACCCATGGATATATATGTCTCCGTACGAGAATCAAGCGTGTGTACAGCGGCATAAACGCAGCAGTGAAAATCCGATAAATCCCATTATCAAAATAAATTTCATAAAAAAATCATAAAGACAGTGAAATAGAGAGCAATTCTTAAATAATTCACTCAGGGCATGTGATGCAACCGGGATTTAACACATCTACACCCAGAGCTGGTTGAGACATAAGGCTGGACACTTCAGGCTGATAGCATTGGTGAGTTTCGGTGAGCAAATGCAGACCCTTTGAAGTCATACTGCATGGTACCCATTCCATGGGTCCCAACTCTCCAGGTTCAAGGGATTCTTCCTCCAGCTAAAACATGCATGGGAAACCAAGAGTATCGTCCACCATGTGATTGGGAAATGATTTAAAATGCATCTCAGTTTTCGTATCCTGGTCCTCGGGTTCACCATTCCAGATGCTTTACTAACACTCTCCCCGCTTGGAGAGTCAGTGCCTTTAACCTCCTCTTTGGCACAGCTTGCAATTTCTGTGCAAAATGAACAGGAATAGGGAGAACCAATGAGAGACTAGCTGTAGGTGTCTGCACGGGCAAATGTAACGCTCATTGCCCACCAGGAAGAGGAATTAAACAAAGGCTCAGTGTGCCCTGCTGGAAACAGATTAGGGCCTGAAGCAATCCTGCGGTTTTGTGCCCAGCTCACAAGAAAGCGAGTTGAAGAAAGGAGCTCAGGGGCACTGTAATTCACAAACCTGCAGAGTTATAAATGACAGCTTTCCTACAAAAATATATTGAAGTAAGCCTGCGAAGGGGACTTGAAAGCGGGGCAGAATTTCAGGAAAACGATTGCAGGGGGTAGACTGGAATTGCCCTGAAAGCATAGGAAAAGAGGCAGAACGTCGACAATGATGCACTTGGCCAAAAAGGGCGTATGCGTTTTTTCCTGAATATATTCAGGAAAAAACGCATACGCCCTTTTTGGCCAACCAAGCAAGCCTGTAAATGAAATCTGCACTACAATGAAGTCTCACTGCCCCCCTGGCAAAAGGGCCATCTGAAAAAAGTGTAAAATCCAGAAAGGTAGGACAGGATATGGAGAACAGGGAGCCTTGTTATGCTGATTGGCAGGATGTAAATTGCCAGCAGCCACCCTGGAGAAGTGTATGGTGTTTCCTGAAACACGAAAGAAACAAAGCAACACAGCCTATGGCACTTCCACTTATGGTCCTATAGCTTACGGAAATTAAAATCAAAAACAGACAGCCACCCCAATATTTGAGACGGCTGTGTTCACAAGAAGCTCGTCTACAGTATCAGGTAAATATCCCAGAAAGCAAAAAATGGATAAAGAACTTGTGGCACGTACGTACAATGCAATATCACTCAGCAATGAAATCTGTGTCATCAGGCCCATAGCGGCATAGTGAGTGGATGCAGGTACGGTGATTCTACGTGAACTACGTCACACAGAAAAAGAAACATCATAAGATATCACGAATACACGGAATGTAAACTTGACTACACATGAACTGAATTACAAAATAGAAAAGGGTCTCAAATTTAGAAAACCAACTAGTGCTTGCTTATGGGGAAAGGTGCCTTGGGGTGCTGCATAAAACCAGAGACTGAAATTAGCACAGATAACTTTCCATAAGCCCAATATGTAATAGACAAGACCTACTCCTTGCTCAACGAAATGGACCCAACACCACATATTCAACGCCTAGGAATATACCTGACTAGGAAGAATCTTAAAACCCATGGATATATATGTCTCCGTAAGAGAATCAAGGGTGTGTACAGCGGCCGAAAGGCAGCAGTGAAAATCCGATAAATCCCATTATCAAAATAAATTTCGAAAACAAAACACAAAGACAGTGAAATAGAGAGCAATTCTTAAATAATTCACTCAGGGCATGTGATGCAACCGGGATTGACCACATCTACACCCAGAGCTGGTTGAGACATAAGGCTGGACACTTCAGGCTGATAGCATTGGTGAGTTTAGGTGAGCAAATGCACACCCTTTGAAGTCATACTGTATGGTACCTATTCCATGGGTCCCAACTCTTCAGGTTCAAGGGATTCTTCCTCCAGCTAAAACATGCATGTGAAACCCACAGTATGGTCCACCGTGTTATGGGGAAATGATTTAAAATGCATCTCAGTTTTCGTATCCTGGTCCTCGGGTTCACCATTCCAGATGATTTACTAACAGTCTCCCTGCTTGGAGAGTCAGTGCCTTTAACCTCCTGTTTGGCACAGCTTGCAATTTCTGTGCAAGATGAACAGGAATAGGGAGAACCAATGAGAGACTAGCTGTAGGTGTCTGCACGGGCAAATGTAACGCTCATTTCCCACCAGGAAGAGGAATTTACCAAAGGCTCAGCATGCCCTGCCCGAAACAGATTAGGGCCTGAAGCAATCCTGCGGTTTTGTGCCCAGTTCACAAGAAAGCGAGTTGAAGAAATGAGCTCAGGGGCACTGTAATTCACAAACCTGCAGAGTTATAAATGACAGCTATCCTCCAAAAATATATTGAAGTAAGCCTGCGAAGGGGACTTGAAAGCGGGGCAGAATTTCAGGAAAACGATTGCAGGGGGTAGACTGGAATTGCCCTGAAAGCATAGGAAAAGAGGCAGAACGTCGACAATGATGCACTTGGCCAAAAAGGGCGTATGCGTTTTTTCCTGAATATATTCAGGAAAAAACGCATACGCCCTTTTTGGCCAACCAAGCAAGCCTGTAAAGGAAATCTGCACTACAATGAAGTCTCACTGCCCCCCGGGCAAGAGGGCCATCTGAAAAAAGTGTAAAATCCAGAAAGGTAGGACAGGATATGGAGAACAGGGAGCCTTGTTATGCTGATTGGCAGGATGTAAATTGCCAGCAGCCAGCCTGGAGAAGTGTATGGTGTTTCCTGAAACACATAAGAAACAAAGCAACACAGTCTATGGCACTTCCACTTATGGTCCTATAGCTTACGGAAATTAAAATCAAAAACAGACAGCCACCCCAATATTTGGGACGGCTGTGTTCACAAGAAGCTCGTCTACAGTAACAGGTAAATATCCCAGAAAGCAAAATATGGATAAAGAAGTTGTGGCACGTACGTACAATGCAATATCACTCAGCAATGAAATCTGTGTCATCAGGCCCATAGCGGCATAGTGAGTGGATGCAGGTACGGTGATTCTACGTGAACTACGTCACACAGAAAAAGAAACATCATAAGATATCACTAATACACGGAATGTAAACTTGACTACACATGAACTGAATTACAAAACAGAACAGGGTCTCAAATTTAGAAAACCAACTAGTGCTTGCTTATGGGGAAAGGTGCGTTGGGGTGCTTCATAAAACCAGAGACTGAAATTAGCACAGATAACTTTCCATAAGCCAAATATGTAATAGACAAGACCTACTCCTTGCTCAACGAAATGGACCCAACACCACATATTCAACGCCTAGGAATATACCTGACTAGGAAGAATCTTAAAACCCATGGATATATATGTCTCCGTAAGAGAATCAAGCGTGTGTACAGCGGCATAAACGCAGCAGTGAAAATCCGATAAATCCCATTATCAAAATAAATTTCAAAAAAAAATCATAAAGACAGTGAAATAGAGAGCAATTCTTAAATAATTCACTCAGGGCATGTGATGCAACCGGGATTTAACACATCTACACCCAGAGCTGGTTGAGACATAAGGGTGGACACTTCAGGCTGATAGCATTGGTGAGTTTCGGTGAGCAAATGCAGACCCTTTGAAGTCATACTGCATGGTACCCATTCCATGGGTCCCAACTCTCCAGGTTCAAGGGATTCTTCCTCCAGCTAAAACATGCATGGGAAACCAAGAGTATCGTCCACCATGTGATTGGGAAATGATTTAAAATGCATCTCAGTTTTCGTATCCTGGTCCTCGGGTTCACCATTCCAGATGCTTTACTAACACTCTCCCCGCTTGGAGAGTCAGTGCCTTTAACCTCCTCTTTGGCACAGCTTGCAATTTCTGTGCAAAATGAACAGGAATAGGGAGAACCAATGAGAGACTAGCTGTAGGTGTCTGCACGGGCAAATGTAACGCTCATTGCCCACCAGGAAGAGGAATTAAACAAAGGCTCAGTGTGCCCTGCTGGAAACAGATTAGGGCCTGAAGCAATCCTGCGGTTTTGTGCCCAGCTCACAAGAAAGCGAGTTGAAGAAAGGAGCTCAGGGGCACTGTAATTCACAAACCTGCAGAGTTATAAATGACAGCTTTCCTACAAAAATATATTGAAGTAAGCCTGCGAAGGGGACTTGAAAGCGGGGCAGAATTTCAGGAAAACGATTGCAGGGGGTAGACTGGAATTGCCCTGAAAGCATAGGAAAAGAGGCAGAACGTCGACAATGATGCACTTGGCCAAAAAGGGCGTATGCGTTTTTTCCTGAATATATTCAGGAAAAAACGCATACGCCCTTTTTGGCCAACCAAGCAAGCCTGTAAATGAAATCTGCACTACAATGAAGTCTCACTGCCCCCCTGGCAAAAGGGCCATCTGAAAAAAGTGTAAAATCCAGAAAGGTAGGACAGGATATGGAGAACAGGGAGCCTTGTTATGCTGATTGGCAGGATGTAAATTGCCAGCAGCCACCCTGGAGAAGTGTATGGTGTTTCCTGAAACACGAAAGAAACAAAGCAACACAGCCTATGGCACTTCCACTTATGGTCCTATAGCTTACGGAAATTAAAATCAAAAACAGACAGCCACCCCAATATTTGAGACGGCTGTGTTCACAAGAAGCTCGTCTACAGTATCAGGTAAATATCCCAGAAAGCAAAAAATGGATAAAGAACTTGTGGCACGTACGTACAATGCAATATCACTCAGCAATGAAATCTGTGTCATCAGGCCCATAGCGGCATAGTGAGTGGATGCAGGTACGGTGATTCTACGTGAACTACGTCACACAGAAAAAGAAACATCATAAGATATCACGAATACACGGAATGTAAACTTGACTACACATGAACTGAATTACAAAATAGAAAAGGGTCTCAAATTTAGAAAACCAACTAGTGCTTGCTTATGGGGAAAGGTGCCTTGGGGTGCTGCATAAAACCAGAGACTGAAATTAGCACAGATAACTTTCCATAAGCCCAATATGTAATAGACAAGACCTACTCCTTGCTCAACGAAATGGACCCAACACCACATATTCAACGCCTAGGAATATACCTGACTAGGAAGAATCTTAAAACCCATGGATATATATGTCTCCGTAAGAGAATCAAGGGTGTGTACAGCGGCCGAAAGGCAGCAGTGAAAATCCGATAAATCCCATTATCAAAATAAATTTCGAAAACAAAACACAAAGACAGTGAAATAGAGAGCAATTCTTAAATAATTCACTCAGGGCATGTGATGCAACCGGGATTGACCACATCTACACCCAGAGCTGGTTGAGACATAAGGCTGGACACTTCAGGCTGATAGCATTGGTGAGTTTAGGTGAGCAAATGCACACCCTTTGAAGTCATACTGTATGGTACCTATTCCATGGGTCCCAACTCTTCAGGTTCAAGGGATTCTTCCTCCAGCTAAAACATGCATGTGAAACCCACAGTATGGTCCACCGTGTTATGGGGAAATGATTTAAAATGCATCTCAGTTTTCGTATCCTGGTCCTCGGGTTCACCATTCCAGATGATTTACTAACAGTCTCCCTGCTTGGAGAGTCAGTGCCTTTAACCTCCTGTTTGGCACAGCTTGCAATTTCTGTGCAAGATGAACAGGAATAGGGAGAACCAATGAGAGACTAGCTGTAGGTGTCTGCACGGGCAAATGTAACGCTCATTTCCCACCAGGAAGAGGAATTTACCAAAGGCTCAGCATGCCCTGCCCGAAACAGATTAGGGCCTGAAGCAATCCTGCGGTTTTGTGCCCAGTTCACAAGAAAGCGAGTTGAAGAAATGAGCTCAGGGGCACTGTAATTCACAAACCTGCAGAGTTATAAATGACAGCTATCCTCCAAAAATATATTGAAGTAAGCCTGCGAAGGGGACTTGAAAGCGGGGCAGAATTTCAGGAAAACGATTGCAGGGGGTAGACTGGAATTGCCCTGAAAGCATAGGAAAAGAGGCAGAACGTCGACAATGATGCACTTGGCCAAAAAGGGCGTATGCGTTTTTTCCTGAATATATTCAGGAAAAAACGCATACGCCCTTTTTGGCCAACCAAGCAAGCCTGTAAAGGAAATCTGCACTACAATGAAGTCTCACTGCCCCCCGGGCAAGAGGGCCATCTGAAAAAAGTGTAAAATCCAGAAAGGTAGGACAGGATATGGAGAACAGGGAGCCTTGTTATGCTGATTGGCAGGATGTAAATTGCCAGCAGCCAGCCTAGAGAAGTGTATGGTGTTTCCTGAAACACATAAGAAACAAAGCAACACAGTCTATGGCACTTCCACTTATGGTCCTATAGCTTACGGAAATTAAAATCAAAAACAGACAGCCACCCCAATATTTGGGACGGCTGTGTTCACAAGAAGCTCGTCTACAGTAACAGGTAAATATCCCAGAAAGCAAAATATGGATAAAGAAGTTGTGGCACGTACGTACAATGCAATATCACTCAGCAATGAAATCTGTGTCATCAGGCCCATAGCGGCATAGTGAGTGGATGCAGGTACGGTGATTCTACGTGAACTACGTCACACAGAAAAAGAAACATCATAAGATATCACTAATACACGGAATGTAAACTTGACTACACATGAACTGAATTACAAAACAGAACAGGGTCTCAAATTTAGAAAACCAACTAGTGCTTGCTTATGGGGAAAGGTGCGTTGGGGTGCTTCATAAAACCAGAGACTGAAATTAGCACAGATAACTTTCCATAAGCCAAATATGTAATAGACAAGACCTACTCCTTGCTCAACGAAATGGACCCAACACCACATATTCAACGCCTAGGAATATACCTGACTAGGAAGAATCTTAAAACCCATGGATATATATGTCTCCGTAAGAGAATCAAGCGTGTGTACAGCGGCATAAACGCAGCAGTGAAAATCCGATAAATCCCATTATCAAAATAAATTTCAAAAAAAAATCATAAAGACAGTGAAATAGAGAGCAATTCTTAAATAATTCACTCAGGGCATGTGATGCAACCGGGATTTAACACATCTACACCCAGAGCTGGTTGAGACATAAGGGTGGACACTTCAGGCTGATAGCATTGGTGAGTTTCGGTGAGCAAATGCAGACCCTTTGAAGTCATACTGCATGGTACCCATTCCATGGGTCCCAACTCTCCAGGTTCAAGGGATTCTTCCTCCAGCTAAAACATGCATGGGAAACCAAGAGTATCGTCCACCATGTGATTGGGAAATGATTTAAAATGCATCTCAGTTTTCGTATCCTGGTCCTCGGGTTCACCATTCCAGATGCTTTACTAACACTCTCCCCGCTTGGAGAGTCAGTGCCTTTAACCTCCTCTTTGGCACAGCTTGCAATTTCTGTGCAAAATGAACAGGAATAGGGAGAACCAATGAGAGACTAGCTGTAGGTGTCTGCACGGGCAAATGTAACGCTCATTGCCCACCAGGAAGAGGAATTAAACAAAGGCTCAGTGTGCCCTGCTGGAAACAGATTAGGGCCTGAAGCAATCCTGCGGTTTTGTGCCCAGCTCACAAGAAAGCGAGTTGAAGAAAGGAGCTCAGGGGCACTGTAATTCACAAACCTGCAGAGTTATAAATGACAGCTTTCCTACAAAAATATATTGAAGTAAGCCTGCGAAGGGGACTTGAAAGCGGGGCAGAATTTCAGGAAAACGATTGCAGGGGGTAGACTGGAATTGCCCTGAAAGCATAGGAAAAGAGGCAGAACGTCGACAATGATGCACTTGGCCAAAAAGGGCGTATGCGTTTTTTCCTGAATATATTCAGGAAAAAACGCATACGCCCTTTTTGGCCAACCAAGCAAGCCTGTAAATGAAATCTGCACTACAATGAAGTCTCACTGCCCCCCTGGCAAAAGGGCCATCTGAAAAAAGTGTAAAATCCAGAAAGGTAGGACAGGATATGGAGAACAGGGAGCCTTGTTATGCTGATTGGCAGGATGTAAATTGCCAGCAGCCACCCTGGAGAAGTGTATGGTGTTTCCTGAAACACGAAAGAAACAAAGCAACACAGCCTATGGCACTTCCACTTATGGTCCTATAGCTTACGGAAATTAAAATCAAAAACAGACAGCCACCCCAATATTTGAGACGGCTGTGTTCACAAGAAGCTCGTCTACAGTATCAGGTAAATATCCCAGAAAGCAAAAAATGGATAAAGAACTTGTGGCACGTACGTACAATGCAATATCACTCAGCAATGAAATCTGTGTCATCAGGCCCATAGCGGCATAGTGAGTGGATGCAGGTACGGTGATTCTACGTGAACTACGTCACACAGAAAAAGAAACATCATAAGATATCACGAATACACGGAATGTAAACTTGACTACACATGAACTGAATTACAAAATAGGAAAGGGTCTCAAATTTAGAAAACCAACTAGTGCTTGCTTATGGGGAAAGGTGCCTTGGGGTGCTGCATAAAACCAGAGACTGAAATTAGCACAGATAACTTTCCATAAGCCCAATATGTAATAGACAAGACCTACTCCTTGCTCAACGAAATGGACCCAACACCACATATTCAACGCCTAGGAATATACCTGACTAGGAAGAATCTTAAAACCCATGGATATATATGTCTCCGTAAGAGAATCAAGGGTGTGTACAGCGGCCGAAAGGCAGCAGTGAAAATCCGATAAATCCCATTATCAAAATAAATTTCGAAAACAAAACACAAAGACAGTGAAATAGAGAGCAATTCTTAAATAATTCACTCAGGGCATGTGATGCAACCGGGATTGACCACATCTACACCCAGAGCTGGTTGAGACATAAGGCTGGACACTTCAGGCTGATAGCATTGGTGAGTTTAGGTGAGCAAATGCACACCCTTTGAAGTCATACTGTATGGTACCTATTCCATGGGTCCCAACTCTTCAGGTTCAAGGGATTCTTCCTCCAGCTAAAACATGCATGTGAAACCCACAGTATGGTCCACCGTGTTATGGGGAAATGATTTAAAATGCATCTCAGTTTTCGTATCCTGGTCCTCGGGTTCACCATTCCAGATGATTTACTAACAGTCTCCCTGCTTGGAGAGTCAGTGCCTTTAACCTCCTGTTTGGCACAGCTTGCAATTTCTGTGCAAGATGAACAGGAATAGGGAGAACCAATGAGAGACTAGCTGTAGGTGTCTGCACGGGCAAATGTAACGCTCATTTCCCACCAGGAAGAGGAATTTACCAAAGGCTCAGCATGCCCTGCCCGAAACAGATTAGGGCCTGAAGCAATCCTGCGGTTTTGTGCCCAGTTCACAAGAAAGCGAGTTGAAGAAATGAGCTCAGGGGCACTGTAATTCACAAACCTGCAGAGTTATAAATGACAGCTATCCTCCAAAAATATATTGAAGTAAGCCTGCGAAGGGGACTTGAAAGCGGGGCAGAATTTCAGGAAAACGATTGCAGGGGGTAGACTGGAATTGCCCTGAAAGCATAGGAAAAGAGGCAGAACGTCGACAATGATGCACTTGGCCAAAAAGGGCGTATGCGTTTTTTCCTGAATATATTCAGGAAAAAACGCATACGCCCTTTTTGGCCAACCAAGCAAGCCTGTAAAGGAAATCTGCACTACAATGAAGTCTCACTGCCCCCCGGGCAAGAGGGCCATCTGAAAAAAGTGTAAAATCCAGAAAGGTAGGACAGGATATGGAGAACAGGGAGCCTTGTTATGCTGATTGGCAGGATGTAAATTGCCAGCAGCCAGCCTAGAGAAGTGTATGGTGTTTCCTGAAACACATAAGAAACAAAGCAACACAGTCTATGGCACTTCCACTTATGGTCCTATAGCTTACGGAAATTAAAATCAAAAACAGACAGCCACCCCAATATTTGGGACGGCTGTGTTCACAAGAAGCTCGTCTACAGTAACAGGTAAATATCCCAGAAAGCAAAATATGGATAAAGAAGTTGTGGCACGTACGTACAATGCAATATCACTCAGCAATGAAATCTGTGTCATCAGGCCCATAGCGGCATAGTGAGTGGATGCAGGTACGGTGATTCTACGTGAACTACGTCACACAGAAAAAGAAACATCATAAGATATCACTAATACACGGAATGTAAACTTGACTACACATGAACTGAATTACAAAACAGAACAGGGTCTCAAATTTAGAAAACCAACTAGTGCTTGCTTATGGGGAAAGGTGCGTTGGGGTGCTTCATAAAACCAGAGACTGAAATTAGCACAGATAACTTTCCATAAGCCAAATATGTAATAGACAAGACCTACTCCTTGCTCAACGAAATGGACCCAACACCACATATTCAACGCCTAGGAATATACCTGACTAGGAAGAATCTTAAAACCCATGGATATATATGTCTCCGTAAGAGAATCAAGCGTGTGTACAGCGGCATAAACGCAGCAGTGAAAATCCGATAAATCCCATTATCAAAATAAATTTCAAAAAAAAATCATAAAGACAGTGAAATAGAGAGCAATTCTTAAATAATTCACTCAGGGCATGTGATGCAACCGGGATTTAACACATCTACACCCAGAGCTGGTTGAGACATAAGGGTGGACACTTCAGGCTGATAGCATTGGTGAGTTTCGGTGAGCAAATGCAGACCCTTTGAAGTCATACTGCATGGTACCCATTCCATGGGTCCCAACTCTCCAGGTTCAAGGGATTCTTCCTCCAGCTAAAACATGCATGGGAAACCAAGAGTATCGTCCACCATGTGATTGGGAAATGATTTAAAATGCATCTCAGTTTTCGTATCCTGGTCCTCGGGTTCACCATTCCAGATGCTTTACTAACACTCTCCCCGCTTGGAGAGTCAGTGCCTTTAACCTCCTCTTTGGCACAGCTTGCAATTTCTGTGCAAAATGAACAGGAATAGGGAGAACCAATGAGAGACTAGCTGTAGGTGTCTGCACGGGCAAATGTAATGCTCATTGCCCACCAGGAAGAGGAATTAAACAAAGGCTCAGTGTGCCCTGCTGGAAACAGATTAGGGCCTGAAGCAATCCTGCGGTTTTGTGCCCAGCTCACAAGAAAGCGAGTTGAAGAAAGGAGCTCAGGGGCACTGTAATTCACAAACCTGCAGAGTTATAAATGACAGCTTTCCTCCAAAAATATATTGAAGTAAGCCTGCGAAGGGGACTTGAAAGCGGGGCAGAATTTCAGGAAAACGATTGCAGGGGGTAGACTGGAATTGCCCTGAAAGCATAGGAAAAGAGGCAGAACGTCGACAATGATGCACTTGGCCAAAAAGGGCGTATGCGTTTTTTCCTGAATATATTCAGGAAAAAACGCATACGCCCTTTTTGGCCAACCAAGCAAGCCTGTAAATGAAATCTGCACTACAATGAAGTCTCACTGCCCCCCTGGCAAAAGGGCCATCTGAAAAAAGTGTAAAATCCAGAAAGGTAGGACAGGATATGGAGAACAGGGAGCCTTGTTATGCTGATTGGCAGGATGTAAATTGCCAGCAGCCACCCTGGAGAAGTGTATGGTGTTTCCTGAAACACGAAAGAAAGAAAGCAACACAGCCTATGGCACTTCCACTTATGGTCCTATAGCTTACGGAAATTAAAATCAAAAACAGACAGCCACCCCAATATTTGAGACGGCTGTGTTCACAAGAAGCTCGTCTACAGTATCAGGTAAATATCCCAGAAAGCAAAAAATGGATAAAGAACTTGTGGCACGTACGTACAATGCAATATCACTCAGCAATGAAATCTGTGTCATCAGGCCCATAGCGGCATAGTGAGTGGATGCAGGTACGGTGATTCTACGTGAACTACGTCACACAGAAAAAGAAACATCATAAGATATCACGAATACACGGAATGTAAACTTGACTACACATGAACTGAATTACAAAATAGAAAAGGGTCTCAAATTTAGAAAACCAACTAGTGCTTGCTTATGGGGAAAGGTGCCTTGGGGTGCTGCATAAAACCAGAGACTGAAATTAGCACAGATAACTTTCCATAAGCCCAATATGTAATAGACAAGACCTACTCCTTGCTCAACGAAATGGACCCAACACCACATATTCAACGCCTAGGAATATACCTGACTAGGAAGAATCTTAAAACCCATGGATATATATGTCTCCGTAAGAGAATCAAGGGTGTGTACAGCGGCCGAAAGGCAGCAGTGAAAATCCGATAAATCCCATTATCAAAATAAATTTCGAAAACAAAACACAAAGACAGTGAAATAGAGAGCAATTCTTAAATAATTCACTCAGGGCATGTGATGCAACCGGGATTGACCACATCTACACCCAGAGCTGGTTGAGACATAAGGCTGGACACTTCAGGCTGATAGCATTGGTGAGTTTAGGTGAGCAAATGCACACCCTTTGAAGTCATACTGTATGGTACCTATTCCATGGGTCCCAACTCTTCAGGTTCAAGGGATTCTTCCTCCAGCTAAAACATGCATGGGAAACCCACAGTATGGTCCACCGTGTTATGGGGAAATGATTTAAAATGCATCTCAGTTTTCGTATCCTGGTCCTCGGGTTCACCATTCCAGATGATTTACTAACAGTCTCCCTGCTTGGAGAGTCAGTGCCTTTAACCTCCTGTTTGGCACAGCTTGCAATTTCTGTGCAAGATGAACAGGAATAGGGAGAACCAATGAGAGACTAGCTGTAGGTGTCTGCACGGGCAAATGTAACGCTCATTTCCCACCAGGAAGAGGAATTTACCAAAGGCTCAGCATGCCCTGCCCGAAACAGATTAGGGCCTGAAGCAATCCTGCGGTTTTGTGCCCAGTTCACAAGAAAGCGAGTTGAAGAAAGGAGCTCAGGGGCACTGTAATTCACAAACCTGCAGAGTTATAAATGACAGCTATCCTCCAAAAATATATTGAAGTAAGCCTGCGAAGGGGACTTGAAAGCGGGGCAGAATTTCAGGAAAACGATTGCAGGGGGTAGACTGGAATTGCCCTGAAAGCATAGGAAAAGAGGCAGAACGTCGACAATGATGCACTTGGCCAAAAAGGGCGTATGCGTTTTTTCCTGAATATATTCAGGAAAAAACGCATACGCCCTTTTTGGCCAACCAAGCAAGCCTGTAAAGGAAATCTGCACTACAATGAAGTCTCACTGCCCCCCGGGCAAGAGGGCCATCTGAAAAAAGTGTAAAATCCAGAAAGGTAGGACAGGATATGGAGAACAGGGAGCCTTGTTATGCTGATTGGCAGGATGTAAATTGCCAGCAGCCAGCCTGGAGAAGTGTATGGTGTTTCCTGAAACACATAAGAAACAAAGCAACACAGTCTATGGCACTTCCACTTATGGTCCTATAGCTTACGGAAATTAAAATCAAAAACAGACAGCCACCCCAATATTTGGGACGGCTGTGTTCACAAGAAGCTCGTCTACAGTAACAGGTAAATATCCCAGAAAGCAAAATATGGATAAAGAAGTTGTGGCACGTACGTACAATGCAATATCACTCAGCAATGAAATCTGTGTCATCAGGCCCGTAGGGGCATAGTGAGTGGATGCAGGTACGGTGATTCTACGTGAACTACGTCACACAGAAAAAGAAACATCATAAGATATCACTAATACACGGAATGTAAACTTGACTACACATGAACTGAATTACAAAACAGAACAGGGTCTCAAATTTAGAAAACCAACTAGTGCTTGCTTATGGGGAAAGGTGCGTTGGGGTGCTTCATAAAACCAGAGACTGAAATTAGCACAGATAACTTTCCATAAGCCAAATATGTAATAGACAAGACCTACTCCTTGCTCAACGAAATGGACCCAACACCACATATTCAATGCCTAGGAATATACCTGACTAGGAAGAATCTTAAAACCCATGGATATATATGTCTCCGTAAGAGAATCAAGCGTGTGTACAGCGGCATAAACGCAGCAGTGAAAATCCGATAAATCCCATTATCAAAATAAATTTCAAGAAAAAATCATAAAGACAGTGAAATAGAGAGCAATTCTTAAATAATTCACTCAGGGCATGTGATGCAACCGGGATTTAACACATCTACACCCAGAGCTGGTTGAGACATAAGGCTGGACACTTCAGGCTGATAGCATTGGTGAGTTTCGGTGAGCAAATGCAGACCCTTTGAAGTCATACTGCATGGTACCCATTCCATGGGTCCCAACTCTCCAGGTTCAAGGGATTCTTCCTCCAGCTAAAACATGCATGGGAAACCAAGAGTATCGTCCACCATGTGATTGGGAAATGATTTAAAATGCATCTCAGTTTTCGTATCCTGGTCCTCGGGTTCACCATTCCACATGCTTTACTAACACTCTCCCCGCTTGGAGAGTCAGTTCCTTTAACCTCCTCTTTGGCACAGCTTGCAATTTCTGTGCAAAATGAACAGGAATAGGGAGAACCAATCAGAGACTAGCTGTAGGTGTCTGCACGGGCAAATGTAACGCTCATTGCCCACCAGGAAGAGGAATTAAACAAAGGCTCAGCGTGCCCTGCCGGAAACAGATTAGGGCCTGAAGCAATCCTGCGGTTTTGTGCCCAGCTCACAAGAAAGCGAGTTGAAGAAAGGAGCTCAGGGGCACTGTAATTCACAAACCTGCAGAGTTATAAATGACAGCTATCCTCCAAAAATATATTGAAATAAGCCTGCGAAGGGGAGTTGAAAGCGGGGCAGAATTTCAGGAAAACGATTGCAGGGGGTAGACTGGAATTGCCCTGAAAGCATAGGAAAAGAGGCAGAACGTCGACAATGATGCACTTGGCCAAAAAGGGCGTATGCGTTTTTTCCTGAATATATTCAGGAAAAAACGCATACGCCCTTTTTGGCCAACCAAGCAAGCCTGTAAATGAAATCTGCACTACAATGAAGTCTCACTGCCCCCCTGGCAAAAGGGCCATCTGAAAAAAGTGTAAAATCCAGAAAGGTAGGACAGGATATGGAGAACAGGGAGCCTTGTTATGCTGATTGGCAGGATGTAAATTGCCAGCAGCCAGCCTGGAGAAGTGTATGGTGTTTCCTGAAACACGAAAGAAACAAAGCAACACAGCCTATGGCACTTCCACTTATGGTCCTATAGCTTACGGAAATTAAAATCAAAAACAGACAGCCACCCCAATATTTGAGACGGCTGTGTTCACAAGAAGCTCGTCTACAGTATCAGGTAAATATCCCAGAAAGCAAAAAATGGATAAAGAACTTGTGGCACGTACGTACAATGCAATATCACTCAGCAATGAAATCTGTGTCATCAGGCCCATAGCGGCATAGTGAGTGGATGCAGGTACGGTGATTCTACGTGAACTACGTCACACAGAAAAAGAAACATCATAAGATATCACGAATACACGGAATGTAAACTTGACTACACATGAACTGAATTACAAAATAGAAAAGGGTCTCAAATTTAGAAAACCAACTAGTGCTTGCTTATGGGGAAAGGTGCCTTGGGGTGCTGCATAAAACCAGAGACTGAAATTAGCACAGATAACTTTCCATAAGCCCAATATGTAATAGACAAGACCTACTCCTTGCTCAACGAAATGGACCCCACACCACATATTCAACGCCTAGGAATATACCTGACTAGGAAGAATCTTAAAACCCATGGATATATATGTCTCCGTAAGAGAATCAAGGGTGTGTACAGCGGCCGAAAGGCAGCAGTGAAAATCCGATAAATCCCATTATCAAAATAAATTTCGAAAACAAAACACAAAGACAGTGAAATAGAGAGCAATTCTTAAATAATTCACTCAGGGCATGTGATGCAACCGGGATTGACCACATCTACACCCAGAGCTGGTTGAGACATAAGGCTGGACACTTCAGGCTGATAGCATTGGTGAGTTTAGGTGAGCAAATGCACACCCTTTGAAGTCATACTGTATGGTACCTACTCCATGGGTCCCAACTCTTCAGGTTCAAGGGATTCTTCCTCCAGCTAAAACATGCATGTGAAACCCACAGTATGGTCCACCGTGTTATGGGGAAATGATTTAAAATGCATCTCAGTTTTCGTATCCTGGTCCTCGGGTTCACCATTCCAGATGATTTACTAACAGTCTCCCTGCTTGGAGAGTCAGTGCCTTTAACCTCCTGTTTGGCACAGCTTGCAATTTCTGTGCAAGATGAACAGGAATAGGGAGAACCAATGAGAGACTAGCTGTAGGTGTCTGCACGGGCAAATGTAACGCTCATTTCCCACCAGGAAGAGGAATTTACCAAAGGCTCAGCATGCCCTGCCCGAAACAGATTAGGGCCTGAAGCAATCCTGCGGTTTTGTGCCCAGTTCACAAGAAAGCGAGTTGAAGAAAGGAGCTCAGGGGCACTGTAATTCACAAACCTGCAGAGTTATAAATGACAGCTATCCTCCAAAAATATATTGAAGTAAGCCTGCGAAGGGGACTTGAAAGCGGGGCAGAATTTCAGGAAAACGATTGCAGGGGGTAGACTGGAATTGCCCTGAAAGCATAGGAAAAGAGGCAGAACGTCGACAATGATGCACTTGGCCAAAAAGGGCGTATGCGTTTTTTCCTGAATATATTCAGGAAAAAACGCATACGCCCTTTTTGGCCAACCAAGCAAGCCTGTAAAGGAAATCTGCACTACAATGAAGTCTCACTGCCCCCCGGGCAAGAGGGCCATCTGAAAAAAGTGTAAAATCCAGAAAGTTAGGACAGGATATGGAGAACAGGGAGCCTTGTTATGCTGATTGGCAGGATGTAAATTGCCAGCAGCCAGCCTGGAGAAGTGTATGGTGTTTCCTGAAACACATAAGAAACAAAGCAACACAGTCTATGGCACTTCCACTTACGGTCCTATAGCTTACGGAAATTAAAATCAAAAACAGACAGCCACCCCAATATTTGGGACGGCTGTGTTCACAAGAAGCTCGTCTACAGTAACAGGTAAATATCCCAGAAAGCAAAATATGGATAAAGAAGTTGTGGCACGTACGTACAATGCAATATCACTCAGCAATGAAATCTGTGTCATCAGGCCCGTAGCGGCATAGTGAGTGGATGCAGGTACGGTGATTCTACGTGAACTACGTCACACAGAAAAAGAAACATCATAAGATATCACTAATACACGGAATGTAAACTTGACTACACATGAACTGAATTACAAAACAGAACAGGGTCTCAAATTTAGAAAACCAACTAGTGCTTGCTTATGGGGAAAGGTGCCTTGGGGTGCTGCATAAAACCAGAGACTGAAATTAGCACAGATAACTTTCCATAAGCCCAATATGTAATAGACAAGACCTACTCCTTGCTCAACGAAATGGACCCAACACCACATATTCAACGCCTAGGAATATACCTGACTAGGAAGAATCTTAAAACCCATGGATATATATGTCTCCGTAAGAGAATCAAGCGTGTGTACAGCGGCATAAACGCAGCAGTGAAAATCCGATAAATCCCATTATCAAAATAAATTTCAAAAAAAAATCATAAAGACAGTGAAATAGAGAGCAATTCTTAAATAATTCACTCAGGGCATGTGATGCAACCGGGATTTAACACATCTACACCCAGAGCTGGTTGAGACATAAGGCTGGACACTTCAGGCTGATAGCATTGGTGAGTTTCGGTGAGCAAATGCAGACCCTTTGAAGTCATACTGCATGGTACCCATTCCATGGGTCCCAACTCTCCAGGTTCAAGGGATTCTTCCTCCAGCTAAAACATGCATGGGAAACCAAGAGTATCGTCCACCATGTGATTGGGAAATGATTTAAAATGCATCTCAGTTTTCGTATCCTGGTCCTCGGGTTCACCATTCCAGATGCTTTACTAACACTCTCCCCGCTTGGAGAGTCAGTGCCTTTAACCTCCTCTTTGGCACAGCTTGCAATTTCTGTGCAAAATGAACAGGAATAGGGAGAACCAATGAGAGACTAGCTGTAGGTGTCTGCACGGGCAAATGTAACGCTCATTGCCCACCAGGAAGAGGAATTAAACAAAGGCTCAGTGTGCCCTGCTGGAAAGAGATTAGGGCCTGAAGCAATCCTGCGGTTTTGTGCCCAGCTCACAAGAAAGCGAGTTGAAATAAGGAGCTCAGGGGCACTGTAATTCACAAACCTGCAGAGTTATAAATGACAGCTTTCCTCCAAAAATATATTGAAGTAAGCCTGCGAAGGGGACTTGAAAGCGGGGCAGAATTTCAGGAAAACGATTGCAGGGGGTAGACTGGAATTGCCCTGAAAGCATAGGAAAAGAGGCAGAACGTCGACAATGATGCACTTGGCCAAAAAGGGCGTATGCGTTTTTTCCTGAATATATTCAGGAAAAAACGCATACGCCCTTTTTGGCCAACCAAGCAAGCCTGTAAAGGAAATCTGCACTACAATGAAGTCTCACTGCCCCCCGGGCAAGAGGGCCATCTGAAAAAAGTGTAAAATCCAGAAAGGTAGGACAGGATATGGAGAACAGGGAGCCTTGTTATGCTGATTGGCAGGATGTACATTGCCAGCAGCCACCCTGGAGAAGTGTATGGTGTTTCCTGAAACACGAAAGAAACAAAGCAACACAGCCTATGGCACTTCCACTTATGGTCCTATAGCTTACGGAAATTAAAATCAAAAACAGACAGCCACCCCAATATTTGAGACGGCTGTGTTCACAAGAAGCTCGTCTACAGTATCAGGTAAATATCCCAGAAAGCAAAAAATGGATAAAGAACTTGTGGCACGTACGTACAATGCAATATCACTCAGCAATGAAATCTGTGTCATCAGGCCCATAGCGGCATAGTGAGTGGATGCAGGTACGGTGATTCTACGTGAACTACGTCACACAGAAAAAGAAACATCATAAGATATCACGAATACACGGAATGTAAACTTGACTACACATGAACTGAATTACAAAATAGAAAAGGGTCTCAAATTTAGAAAACCAACTAGTGCTTGCTTATGGGGAAAGGTGCCTTGGGGTGCTGCATAAAACCAGAGACTGAAATTAGCACAGATAACTTTCCATAAGCCCAATATGTAATAGACAAGACCTACTCCTTGCTCAACGAAATGGACCCAACACCACATATTCAACGCCTAGGAATATACCTGACTAGGAAGAATCTTAAAACCCATGGATATATATGTCTCCGTAAGAGAATCAAGGGTGTGTACAGCGGCCGAAAGGCAGCAGTGAAAATCCGATAAATCCCATTATCAAAATAAATTTTGAAAACAAAACACAAAGACAGTGAAATAGAGAGCAATTCTTAAATAATTCACTCAGGGCATGTGATGCAACCGGGATTGACCACATCTACACCCAGAGCTGGTTGAGACATAAGGCTGGACACTTCAGGCTGATAGCATTGGTGAGTTTAGGTGAGCAAATGCACACCCTTTGAAGTCATACTGTATGGTACCTATTCCATGGGTCCCAACTCTTCAGGTTCAAGGGATTCTTCCTCCAGCTAAAACATGCATGTGAAACCCACAGTATGGTCCAGCGTGTTATGGGGAAATGATTTAAAATGCATCTCAGTTTTCGTATCCTGGTCCTCGGGTTCACCATTCCAGATGATTTACTAACAGTCTCCCTGCTTGGAGAGTCAGTGCCTTTAACCTCCTGTTTGGCACAGCTTGCAATTTCTGTGCAAGATGAACAGGAATAGGGAGAACCAATGAGAGACTAGCTGTAGGTGTCTGCACGGGCAAATGTAACGCTCATTTCCCACCAGGAAGAGGAATTTACCAAAGGCTCAGCATGCCCTGCCCGAAACAGATTAGGGCCTGAAGCAATCCTGCGGTTTTGTGCCCAGTTCACAAGAAAGCGAGTTGAAGAATGGAGCTCAGGGGCACTGTAATTCACAAACCTGCAGAGTTATAAATGACAGCTATCCTCCAAAAATATATTGAAGTAAGCCTGCGAAGGGGACTTGAAAGCGGGGCAGAATTTCAGGAAAACGATTGCAGGGGGTAGACTGGAATTGCCCTGAAAGCATAGGAAAAGAGGCAGAACGTCGACAATGATGCACTTGGCCAAAAAGGGCGTATGCGTTTTTTCCTGAATATATTCAGGAAAAAACGCATACGCCCTTTTTGGCCAACCAAGCAAGCCTGTAAAGGAAATCTGCACTACAATGAAGTCTCACTGCCCCCCGGGCAAGAGGGCCATCTGAAAAAAGTGTAAAATCCAGAAAGGTAGGACAGGATATGGAGAACAGGGAGCCTTGTTATGCTGATTGGCAGGATGTAAATTGCCAGCAGCCAGCCTGGAGAAGTGTATGGTGTTTCCTGAAACACGAAAGAAACAAAGCAACACAGCCTATGGCACTTCCACTTATGGTCCTATAGCTTACGGAAATTAAAATCAAAAACAGACAGCCACCCCAATATTTGAGACGGCTGTGTTCACAAGAAGCTCGTCTACAGTATCAGGTAAATATCCCAGAAAGCAAAAAATGGATAAAGAACTTGTGGCACGTACGTACAATGCAATATCACTCAGCAATGAAATCTGTGTCATCAGGCCCATAGCGGCATAGTGAGTGGATGCAGGTACGGTGATTCTACGTGAACTACGTCACACAGAAAAAGAAACATCATAAGATATCACGAATACACGGAATGTAAACTTGACTACACATGAACTGAATTACAAAATAGAAAAGGGTCTCAAATTTAGAAAACCAACTAGTGCTTGCTTATGGGGAAAGGTGCCTTGGGGTGCTGCATAAAACCAGAGACTGAAATTAGCACAGATAACTTTCCATAAGCCCAATATGTAATAGACAAGACCTACTCCTTGCTCAACGAAATGGACCCCACACCACATATTCAACGCCTAGGAATATACCTGACTAGGAAGAATCTTAAAACCCATGGATATATATGTCTCCGTAAGAGAATCAAGGGTGTGTACAGCGGCCGAAAGGCAGCAGTGAAAATCCGATAAATCCCATTATCAAAATAAATTTCGAAAACAAAACACAAAGACAGTGAAATAGAGAGCAATTCTTAAATAATTCACTCAGGGCATGTGATGCAACCGGGATTGACCACATCTACACCCAGAGCTGGTTGAGACATAAGGCTGGACACTTCAGGCTGATAGCATTGGTGAGTTTAGGTGAGCAAATGCACACCCTTTGAAGTCATACTGTATGGTACCTACTCCATGGGTCCCAACTCTTCAGGTTCAAGGGATTCTTCCTCCAGCTAAAACATGCATGTGAAACCCACAGTATGGTCCACCGTGTTATGGGGAAATGATTTAAAATGCATCTCAGTTTTCGTATCCTGGTCCTCGGGTTCACCATTCCAGATGATTTACTAACAGTCTCCCTGCTTGGAGAGTCAGTGCCTTTAACCTCCTGTTTGGCACAGCTTGCAATTTCTGTGCAAGATGAACAGGAATAGGGAGAACCAATGAGAGACTAGCTGTAGGTGTCTGCACGGGCAAATGTAACGCTCATTTCCCACCAGGAAGAGGAATTTACCAAAGGCTCAGCATGCCCTGCCCGAAACAGATTAGGGCCTGAAGCAATCCTGCGGTTTTGTGCCCAGTTCACAAGAAAGCGAGTTGAAGAAAGGAGCTCAGGGGCACTGTAATTCACAAACCTGCAGAGTTATAAATGACAGCTATCCTCCAAAAATATATTGAAGTAAGCCTGCGAAGGGGACTTGAAAGCGGGGCAGAATTTCAGGAAAACGATTGCAGGGGGTAGACTGGAATTGCCCTGAAAGCATAGGAAAAGAGGCAGAACGTCGACAATGATGCACTTGGCCAAAAAGGGCGTATGCGTTTTTTCCTGAATATATTCAGGAAAAAACGCATACGCCCTTTTTGGCCAACCAAGCAAGCCTGTAAAGGAAATCTGCACTACAATGAAGTCTCACTGCCCCCCGGGCAAGAGGGCCATCTGAAAAAAGTGTAAAATCCAGAAAGTTAGGACAGGATATGGAGAACAGGGAGCCTTGTTATGCTGATTGGCAGGATGTAAATTGCCAGCAGCCAGCCTGGAGAAGTGTATGGTGTTTCCTGAAACACATAAGAAACAAAGCAACACAGTCTATGGCACTTCCACTTACGGTCCTATAGCTTACGGAAATTAAAATCAAAAACAGACAGCCACCCCAATATTTGGGACGGCTGTGTTCACAAGAAGCTCGTCTACAGTAACAGGTAAATATCCCAGAAAGCAAAATATGGATAAAGAAGTTGTGGCACGTACGTACAATGCAATATCACTCAGCAATGAAATCTGTGTCATCAGGCCCGTAGCGGCATAGTGAGTGGATGCAGGTACGGTGATTCTACGTGAACTACGTCACACAGAAAAAGAAACATCATAAGATATCACTAATACACGGAATGTAAACTTGACTACACATGAACTGAATTACAAAACAGAACAGGGTCTCAAATTTAGAAAACCAACTAGTGCTTGCTTATGGGGAAAGGTGCCTTGGGGTGCTGCATAAAACCAGAGACTGAAATTAGCACAGATAACTTTCCATAAGCCCAATATGTAATAGACAAGACCTACTCCTTGCTCAACGAAATGGACCCAACACCACATATTCAACGCCTAGGAATATACCTGACTAGGAAGAATCTTAAAACCCATGGATATATATGTCTCCGTAAGAGAATCAAGCGTGTGTACAGCGGCATAAACGCAGCAGTGAAAATCCGATAAATCCCATTATCAAAATAAATTTCAAAAAAAAATCATAAAGACAGTGAAATAGAGAGCAATTCTTAAATAATTCACTCAGGGCATGTGATGCAACCGGGATTTAACACATCTACACCCAGAGCTGGTTGAGACATAAGGCTGGACACTTCAGGCTGATAGCATTGGTGAGTTTCGGTGAGCAAATGCAGACCCTTTGAAGTCATACTGCATGGTACCCATTCCATGGGTCCCAACTCTCCAGGTTCAAGGGATTCTTCCTCCAGCTAAAACATGCATGGGAAACCAAGAGTATCGTCCACCATGTGATTGGGAAATGATTTAAAATGCATCTCAGTTTTCGTATCCTGGTCCTCGGGTTCACCATTCCAGATGCTTTACTAACACTCTCCCCGCTTGGAGAGTCAGTGCCTTTAACCTCCTCTTTGGCACAGCTTGCAATTTCTGTGCAAAATGAACAGGAATAGGGAGAACCAATGAGAGACTAGCTGTAGGTGTCTGCACGGGCAAATGTAACGCTCATTGCCCACCAGGAAGAGGAATTAAACAAAGGCTCAGTGTGCCCTGCTGGAAAGAGATTAGGGCCTGAAGCAATCCTGCGGTTTTGTGCCCAGCTCACAAGAAAGCGAGTTGAAATAAGGAGCTCAGGGGCACTGTAATTCACAAACCTGCAGAGTTATAAATGACAGCTTTCCTCCAAAAATATATTGAAGTAAGCCTGCGAAGGGGACTTGAAAGCGGGGCAGAATTTCAGGAAAACGATTGCAGGGGGTAGACTGGAATTGCCCTGAAAGCATAGGAAAAGAGGCAGAACGTCGACAATGATGCACTTGGCCAAAAAGGGCGTATGCGTTTTTTCCTGAATATATTCAGGAAAAAACGCATACGCCCTTTTTGGCCAACCAAGCAAGCCTGTAAAGGAAATCTGCACTACAATGAAGTCTCACTGCCCCCCGGGCAAGAGGGCCATCTGAAAAAAGTGTAAAATCCAGAAAGGTAGGACAGGATATGGAGAACAGGGAGCCTTGTTATGCTGATTGGCAGGATGTACATTGCCAGCAGCCACCCTGGAGAAGTGTATGGTGTTTCCTGAAACACGAAAGAAACAAAGCAACACAGCCTATGGCACTTCCACTTATGGTCCTATAGCTTACGGAAATTAAAATCAAAAACAGACAGCCACCCCAATATTTGAGACGGCTGTGTTCACAAGAAGCTCGTCTACAGTATCAGGTAAATATCCCAGAAAGCAAAAAATGGATAAAGAACTTGTGGCACGTACGTACAATGCAATATCACTCAGCAATGAAATCTGTGTCATCAGGCCCATAGCGGCATAGTGAGTGGATGCAGGTACGGTGATTCTACGTGAACTACGTCACACAGAAAAAGAAACATCATAAGATATCACGAATACACGGAATGTAAACTTGACTACACATGAACTGAATTACAAAATAGAAAAGGGTCTCAAATTTAGAAAACCAACTAGTGCTTGCTTATGGGGAAAGGTGCCTTGGGGTGCTGCATAAAACCAGAGACTGAAATTAGCACAGATAACTTTCCATAAGCCCAATATGTAATAGACAAGACCTACTCCTTGCTCAACGAAATGGACCCAACACCACATATTCAACGCCTAGGAATATACCTGACTAGGAAGAATCTTAAAACCCATGGATATATATGTCTCCGTAAGAGAATCAAGGGTGTGTACAGCGGCCGAAAGGCAGCAGTGAAAATCCGATAAATCCCATTATCAAAATAAATTTTGAAAACAAAACACAAAGACAGTGAAATAGAGAGCAATTCTTAAATAATTCACTCAGGGCATGTGATGCAACCGGGATTGACCACATCTACACCCAGAGCTGGTTGAGACATAAGGCTGGACACTTCAGGCTGATAGCATTGGTGAGTTTAGGTGAGCAAATGCACACCCTTTGAAGTCATACTGTATGGTACCTATTCCATGGGTCCCAACTCTTCAGGTTCAAGGGATTCTTCCTCCAGCTAAAACATGCATGTGAAACCCACAGTATGGTCCAGCGTGTTATGGGGAAATGATTTAAAATGCATCTCAGTTTTCGTATCCTGGTCCTCGGGTTCACCATTCCAGATGATTTACTAACAGTCTCCCTGCTTGGAGAGTCAGTGCCTTTAACCTCCTGTTTGGCACAGCTTGCAATTTCTGTGCAAGATGAACAGGAATAGGGAGAACCAATGAGAGACTAGCTGTAGGTGTCTGCACGGGCAAATGTAACGCTCATTTCCCACCAGGAAGAGGAATTTACCAAAGGCTCAGCATGCCCTGCCCGAAACAGATTAGGGCCTGAAGCAATCCTGCGGTTTTGTGCCCAGTTCACAAGAAAGCGAGTTGAAGAATGGAGCTCAGGGGCACTGTAATTCACAAACCTGCAGAGTTATAAATGACAGCTATCCTCCAAAAATATATTGAAGTAAGCCTGCGAAGGGGACTTGAAAGCGGGGCAGAATTTCAGGAAAACGATTGCAGGGGGTAGACTGGAATTGCCCTGAAAGCATAGGAAAAGAGGCAGAACGTCGACAATGATGCACTTGGCCAAAAAGGGCGTATGCGTTTTTTCCTGAATATATTCAGGAAAAAACGCATACGCCCTTTTTGGCCAACCAAGCAAGCCTGTAAAGGAAATCTGCACTACAATGAAGTCTCACTGCCCCCCGGGCAAGAGGGCCATCTGAAAAAAGTGTAAAATCCAGAAAGGTAGGACAGGATATGGAGAACAGGGAGCCTTGTTATGCTGATTGGCAGGATGTAAATTGCCAGCAGCCAGCCTGGAGAAGTGTATGGTGTTTCCTGAAACACATAAGAAACAAAGCAACACAGTCTATGGCACTTCCACTTATGGTCCTATAGCTTACGGAAATTAAAATCAAAAACAGACAGCCACCCCAATATTTGGGACGGCTGTGTTCACAAGAAGCTCGTCTACAGTAACAGGTAAATATCCCAGAAAGCAAAATATGGATAAAGAAGTTGTGGCACGTACGTACAATGCAATATCACTCAGCAATGAAATCTGTGTCATCAGGCCCGTAGCGGCATAGTGAGTGGATGTAGGTACGGTGATTCTACATGAACTACGTCACACAGAAAAAGAAACATCATAAGATATCACTAATACAAGGAATGTAAACTTGACTACACATGAACTGAATTACAAAACAGAACAGGGTCTCAAATTTAGAAAACCAACTAGTGCTTGCTTATGGGGAAAGGTGCGTTGGGGTGCTTCATAAAACCAGAGACTGAAATTAGCACAGATAACTTTCCATAAGCCAAATATGTAATAGACAAGACCTACTCCTTGCTCAACGAAATGGACCCAACACCACATATTCAACGCCTAGGAATATACCTGACTAGGAAGAATCTTAAAACCCATGGATATATATGTCTCCGTAAGAGAATCAAGCGTGTGTACAGCGGCATAAACGCAGCAGTGAAAATCCGATAAATCCCATTATCAAAATAAATTTCAAAAAAAAATCATAAAGACAGTGAAATAGAGAGCACTTCTTAAATAATTCACTCAGGGCATGTGATGCAACAGGGATTTAACACATCTACACCTAGAGCTGGTTGAGACATAAGGCTGGACACTTCAGGCTGATAGCATTGGTGAGTTTCGGTGAGCAAATGCAGACCCTTTGAAGTCATACTGCATGGTACCCATTCCATGGGTCCCAACTCTCCAGGCTCAAGGGATTCTTCCTCCAGCTAAAACATGCATGGGAAACCAAGAGTATCGTCCACCATGTGATTGGGAAATGATTTAAAATGCATCTCAGTTTTCGTATCCTGGTCCTCGGGTTCACCATTCCAGATGCTTTACTAACACTCTCCCCGCTTGGAGAGTCAGTGCCTTTAACCTCCTCTTTGGCACAGCTTGCAATTTCTGTGCAAAATGAACAGGAATAGGGAGAACCAATGAGAGACTAGCTGTAGGTGTCTGCACGGGCAAATGTAACGCTCATTGCCCACCAGGAAGAGGAATTAAACAAAGGCTCAGTGTGCCCTGCTGGAAACAGATTAGGGCCTGAAGCAATCCTGCGGTTTTGTGCCCAGCTCACAAGAAAGCGAGTTGAAGAAAGGAGCTCAGGGGCACTGTAATTCACAAACCTGCAGAGTTATAAATGACAGCTTTCCTCCAAAAATATATTGAAGTAAGCCTGCGAAGGGGACTTGAAAGCGGGGCAGAATTTCAGGAAAACGATTGCAGGGGGTAGACTGGAATTGCCCTGAAAGCATAGGAAAAGAGGCAGAACGTCGACAATGATGCACTTGGCCAAAAAGGGCGTATGCGTTTTTTCCTGAATATATTCAGGAAAAAACGCATACGCCCTTTTTGGCCAACCAAGCAAGCCTGTAAATGAAATCTGCACTACAATGAAGTCTCACTGCCCCCCTGGCAAAAGGGCCATCTGAAAAAAGTGTAAAATCCAGAAAGGTAGGACAGGATATGGAGAACAGGGAGCCTTGTTATGCTGATTGGCAGGATGTAAATTGCCAGCAGCCACCCTGGAGAAGTGTATGGTGTTTCCTGAAACACGAAAGAAACAAAGCAACACAGCCTATGGCACTTCCACTTATGGTCCTATAGCTTACGGAAATTAAAATCAAAAACAGACAGCCACCCCAATATTTGAGACGGCTGTGTTCACAAGAAGCTCGTCTACAGTATCAGGTAAATATCCCAGAAAGCAAAAAATGGATAAAGAACTTGTGGCACGTACGTACAATGCAATATCACTCAGCAATGAAATCTGTGTCATCAGGCCCATAGCGGCATAGTGAGTGGATGCAGGTACGGTGATTCTACGTGAACTACGTCACACAGAAAAAGAAACATCATAAGATATCACGAATACACGGAATGTAAACTTGACTACACATGAACTGAATTACAAAATAGAAAAGGGTCTCAAATTTAGAAAACCAACTAGTGCTTGCTTATGGGGAAAGGTGCCTTGGGGTGCTGCATAAAACCAGAGACTGAAATTAGCACAGATAACTTTCCATAAGCCCAATATGTAATAGACAAGACCTACTCCTTGCTCAACGAAATGGACCCAACACCACATATTCAACGCCTAGGAATATACCTGACTAGGAAGAATCTTAAAACCCATGGATATATATGGCTCCGTAAGAGAATCAAGGGTGTGTACAGCGGCCAAAAGGCAGCAGTGAAAATCCGATAAATCCCATTATCAAAATAAATTTCGAAAACAAAACACAAAGACAGTGAAATAGAGAGCAATTCTTAAATAATTCACTCAGGGCATGTGATGCAACCGGGATTGACCACATCTACACCCAGAGCTGGTTGAGACATAAGGCTGGACACTTCAGGCTGATAGCATTGGTGAGTTTAGGTGAGCAAATGCACACCCTTTGAAGTCATACTGTATGGTACCTATTCCATGGGTCCCAACTCTTCAGGTTCAAGGGATTCTTCCTCCAGCTAAAACATGCATGTGAAACCCACAGTATGGTCCACCGTGTTATGGGGAAATGATTTAAAATGCATCTCAGTTTTCGTATCCTGGTCCTCGGGTTCACCATTCCAGATGATTTACTAACAGTCTCCCTGCTTGGAGAGTCAGTGCCTTTAACCTCCTGTTTGGCACAGCTTGCAATTTCTGTGCAAGATGAACAGGAATAGGGAGAACCAATGAGAGACTAGCTGTAGGTGTCTGCACGGGCAAATGTAACGCTCATTTCCCACCAGGAAGAGGAATTTACCAAAGGCTCAGCATGCCCTGCCCGAAACAGATTAGGGCCTGAAGCAATCCTGCGGTTTTGTGCCCAGTTCACAAGAAAGCGAGTTGAAGAAAGGAGCTCAGGGGCACTGTAATTCACAAACCTGCAGAGTTATAAATGACAGCTATCCTCCAAAAATATATTGAAGTAAGCCTGCGAAGGGGACTTGAAAGCGGGGCAGAATTTCAGGAAAACGATTGCAGGGGGTAGACTGGAATTGCCCTGAAAGCATAGGAAAAGAGGCAGAACGTCGACAATGATGCACTTGGCCAAAAAGGGCGTATGCGTTTTTTCCTGAATATATTCAGGAAAAAACGCATACGCCCTTTTTGGCCAACCAAGCAAGCCTGTAAATGAAATCTGCACTACAATGAAGTCTCACTGCCCCCCGGGCAAGAGGGCCATCTGAAAAAAGTGTACAATCCAGAAAGGTAGGACAGGATATGGAGAACAGGGAGCCTTGTTATGCTGATTGGCAGGATGTAAATTGCCAGCAGCCAGCCTGGAGAAGTGTATGGTGTTTCCTGAAACACATAAGAAACAAAGCAACACAGTCTATGGCACTTCCACTTATGGTCCTATAGCTTACGGAAATTAAAATCAAAAACAGACAGCCACCCCAATATTTGGGACGGCTGTGTTCACAAGAAGCTCGTCTACAGTAACAGGTAAATATCCCAGAAAGCAAAATATGGATAAAGAAGTTGTAGCACGTACGTACAATGCAATATCACTCAGCAATGAAATCTGTGTCATCAGGCCCGTAGCGGCATAGTGAGTGGATGCAGGTACGGTGATTCTACGTGAACTACGTCACACAGAAAAAGAAACATCATAAGATATCACTAATACACGGAATGTAAACTTGACTACACATGAACTGAATTACAAAACAGAACAGGGTCTCAAATTTAGAAAACCAACTAGTGCTTGCTTATGGGGAAAGGTGCGTTGGGGTGCTTCATAAAACCAGAGACTGAAATTAGCACAGATAACTTTCCATAAGCCAAATATGTAATAGACAAGACCTACTCCTTGCTCAACGAAATGGACCCAACACCACATATTCAACGCCTAGGAATATACCTGACTAGGAAGAATCTTAAAACCCATGGATATATATGTCTCCGTAAGAGAATCAAGCGTGTGTACAGCGGCATAAACGCAGCAGTGAAAATCCGATAAATCCCATTATCAAAATAAATTTCAAAAAAAAATCATAAAGACAGTGAAATAGAGAGCAATTCTTAAATAATTCACTCAGGGCATGTGATGCAACCGGGATTTAACACATCTACACCCAGAGCTGGTTGAGACATAAGGCTGGACACTTCAGGCTGATAGCATTGGTGAGTTTCGGTGAGCAAATGCAGACCCTTTGAAGTCATACTGCATGGTACCCATTCCATGGGTCCCAACTCTCCAGGTTCAAGGGATTCTTCCTCCAGCTAAAACATGCATGGGAAACCAAGAGTATCGTCCACCATGTGATTGGGAAATGATTTAAAATGCATCTCAGTTTTCGTATCCTGGTCCTCGGGTTCACCATTCCAGATGCTTTACTAACACTCTCCCCGCTTGGAGAGTCAGTGCCTTTAACCTCCTCTTTGGCACAGCTTGCAATTTCTGTGCAAAATGAACAGGAATAGGGAGAACCAATGAGAGACTAGCTGTAGGTGTCTGCACGGGCAAATGTAACGCTCATTGCCCACCAGGAAGAGGAATTAAACAAAGGCTCAGTGTGCCCTGCTGGAAACAGATTAGGGCCTGAAGCAATCCTGCGGTTTTGTGCCCAGCTCACAAGAAAGCGAGTTGAAGAAAGGAGCTCAGGGGCACTGTAATTCACAAACCTGCAGAGTTATAAATGACAGCTTTCCTCCAAATATATATTGAAGTAAGCCTGCGAAGGGGACTTGAAAGCGGGGCAGAATTTCAGGAAAACGATTGCAGGGGGTAGACTGGAATTGCCCTGAAAGCATAGGAAAAGAGGCAGAACGTCGACAATGATGCACTTGGCCAAAAAGGGCGTATGCGTTTTTTCCTGAATATATTCAGGAAAAAACGCATACGCCCTTTTTGGCCAACCAAGCAAGCCTGTAAATGAAATCTGCACTACAATGAAGTCTCACTGCCCCCCTGGCAAAAGGGCCATCTGAAAAAAGTGTAAAATCCAGAAAGGTAGGACAGGATATGGAGAACAGGGAGCCTTGTTATGCTGATTGGCAGGATGTAAATTGCCAGCAGCCACCCTGGAGAAGTGTATGGTGTTTCCTGAAACATGAAAGAAACAAAGAAACACAGCCTATGGCACTTCCACTTATGGTCCTATAGCTTACGGAAATTAAAATCAAAAACAGACAGCCACCCCAATATTTGAGACGGCTGTGTTCACAAGAAGCTCGTCTACAGTATCAGGTAAATATCCCAGAAAGCAAAAAATGGATAAAGAACTTGTGGCACGTACGTACAATGCAATATCACTCAGCAATGAAATCTGTGTCATCAGGCCCATAGCGGCATAGTGAGTGGATGCAGGTACGGTGATTCTACGTGAACTACGTCACACAGAAAAAGAAACATCATAAGATATCACGAATACACGGAATGTAAACTTGACTACACATGAACTGAATTACAAAATAGAAAAGGGTCTCAAATTTAGAAAACCAACTAGTGCTTGCTTATGGGGAAAGGTGCCTTGGGGTGCTGCATAAAACCAGAGACTGAAATTAGCACAGATAACTTTCCATAAGCCCAATATGTAATAGACAAGACCTACTCCTTGCTCAACGAAATGGACCCAACACCACATATTCAACGCCTAGGAATATACCTGACTAGGAAGAATCTTAAAACCCATGGATATATATGTCTCCATAAGAGAATCAAGGGTGTGTACAGCGGCCGAAAGGCAGCAGTGAAATTCCGATAAATCCCATTATCAAAATAAATTTCGAAAACAAAACACAAAGACAGTGAAATAGAGAGCAATTCTTAAATAATTCACTCAGGGCATGTGATGCAACCGGGATTGACCACATCTACACCCAGAGCTGGTTGAGACATAAGGCTGGACACTTCAGGCTGATAGCATTGGTGAGTTTCGGTGAGCAAATGCACACCCTTTGAAGTCATACTGTATGGTACCTATTCCATGGGTCCCAACTCTTCAGGTTCAAGGGATTCTTCCTCCAGCTAAAACATGCATGTGAAACCCACAGTATGGTCCACCGTGTTATGGGGAAATGATTTAAAATGCATCTCAGTTTTCGTATCCTGGTCCTCGGGTTCACCATTCCAGATGATTTACTAACAGTCTCCCTGCTTGGAGAGTCAGTGCCTTTAACCTCCTGTTTGGCACAGCTTGCAATTTCTGTGCAAGATGAACAGGAATAGGGAGAACCAATGAGAGACTAGCTGTAGGTGTCTGCACGGGCAAATGTAACGCTCATTTCCCACCAGGAAGAGGAATTTACCAAAGGCTCAGCATGTCCTGCCCGAAACAGATTAGGGCCTGAAGCAATCCTGCGGTTTTGTGCCCAGTTCACAAGAAAGCGAGTTGAAGAAAGGAGCTCAGGGGCACTGTAATTCACAAACCTGCAGAGTTATAAATGACAGCTATCCTCCAAAAATATATTGAAGTAAGCCTGCGAAGGGGACTTGAAAGCGGGGCAGAATTTCAGGAAAACGATTGCAGGGGGTAGACTGGAATTGCCCTGAAAGCATAGGAAAAGAGGCAGAACGTCGACAATGATGCACTTGGCCAAAAAGGGCGTATGCGTTTTTTCCTGAATATATTCAGGAAAAAACGCATACGCCCTTTTTGGCCAACCAAGCAAGCCTGTAAAGGAAATCTGCACTACAATGAAGTCTCACTGCCCCCCGGGCAAGAGGGCCATCTGAAAAAAGTGTACAATCCAGAAAGGTAGGACAGGATATGGAGAACAGGGAGCCTTGTTATGCTGATTGGCAGGATGTAAATTGCCAGCAGCCAGCCTGGAGAAGTGTATGGTGTTTCCTGAAACACATAAGAAACAAAGCAACACAGTCTATGGCACTTCCACTTATGGTCCTATAGCTTACGGAAATTAAAATCAAAAACAGACAGCCACCCCAATATTTGGGATGGCTGTGTTCACAAGAAGCTCGTCTACAGTAACAGGTAAATATCCCAGAAAGCAAAATATGGATAAAGAAGTTGTGGCACGTACGTACAATGCAATATCACTCAGCAATGAAATCTGTGTCATCAGGCCCGTAGCAGCATAGTGAGTGGATGCAGGTACGGTGATTCTACGTGAACTACGTCACACAGAAAAAGAAACATCATAAGATATCACTAATACACGGAATGTAAACTTGACTACACATGAACTGAATTACAAAACAGAACAGGGTCTCAAATTTAGAAAACCAACTAGTGCTTGCTTATGGGGAAAGGTGCGTTGGGGTGCTTCATAAAACCAGAGACTGAAATTAGCACAGATAACTTTCCATAAGCCAAATATGTAATAGACAAGACCTACTCCTTGCTCAACGAAATGGACCCAACACCACATATTCAACGCCTAGGAATATACCTGACTAGGAAGAATCTTAAAACCCATGGATATATATGTCTCCGTAAGAGAATCAAGCGTGTGTACAGCGGCATAAACGCAGCAGTGAAAATCCGATAAATCCCATTATCAAAATAAATTTCAAAAAAAAATCATAAAGACAGTGAAATAGAGAGCAATTCTTAAATAATTCACTCAGGGCATGTGATGCAACCGGGATTTAACACATCTACACCCAGAGCTGGTTGAGACATAAGGCTGGACACTTCAGGCTGATAGCATTGGTGAGTTTCGGTGAGCAAATGCAGACCCTTTGAAGTCATACTGCATGGTACCCATTCCATGGGTCCCAACTCTCCAGGTTCAAGGGATTCTTCCTCCAGCTAAAACATGCATGGGAAACCAAGAGTATCGTCCACCATGTGATTGGGAAATGATTTAAAATGCATCTCAGTTTTCGTATCCTGGTCCTCGGGTTCACCATTCCAGATGCTTTACTAACACTCTCCCTGCTTGGAGAGTCAGTGCCTTTAACCTCCTCTTTGGCACAGCTTGCAATTTCTGTGCAAAATGAACAGGAATAGGGAGAACCAATGAGAGACTAGCTGTAGGTGTCTGCACGGGCAAATGTAACGCTCATTGCCCACCAGGAAGAGGAATTAAACAAAGGCTCAGTGTGCCCTGCTGGAAACAGATTAGGGCGTGAAGCAATCCTGCGGTTTTGTGCCCAGCTCACAAGAAAGCGAGTTGAAATAAGGAGCTCAGGGGCACTGTAATTCACAAACCTGCAGAGTTATAAATGACAGCTTTCCTCCAAAAATATATTGAAGTAAGCCTGCGAAGGGGACTTGAAAGCGGGGCAGAATTTCAGGAAAACGATTGCAGGGGGTAGACTGGAATTGCCCTGAAAGCATAGGAAAAGAGGCAGAACGTCGACAATGATGCACTTGGCCAAAAAGGGCGTATGCGTTTTTTCCTGAATATATTCAGGAAAAAACGCATACGCCCTTTTTGGACAACCAAGAAAGCCTGTAAAGGAAATCTGCACTACAATGAAGTCTCACTGCCCCCCGGGCAAGAGGGCCATCTGAAAAAAGTGTAAAATCCAGAAAGGTAGGACAGGATATGGAGAACAGGGAGCCTTGTTATGCTGATTGGCAGGATGTAAATTGCCAGCAGCCAGCCTGGAGAAGTGTATGGTGTTTCCTGAAACATGAAAGAAACAAAGCAACACAGCCTATGGCACTTCCACTTTTGGTCCTATAGCTTACGGAAATTAAAATCAAAAACAGACAGCCACCCCAATATTTGAGACGGCTGTGTTCACAAGAAGCTCGTCTACAGTATCAGGTAAATATCCCAGAAAGCAAAAAATGGATAAAGAACTTGTGGCACGTACGTACAATGCAATATCACTCAGCAATGAAATCTGTGTCATCAGGCCCATAGCGGCATAGTGAGTGGATGCAGGTACGGTGATTCTACGTGAACTACGTCACACAGAAAAAGAAACATCATAAGATATCACGAATACACGGAATGTAAACTTGACTACACATGAACTGAATTACAAAATAGAAAAGGGTCTCAAATTTAGAAAACCAACTAGTGCTTGCTTATGGGGAAAGGTGCCTTGGGGTGCTGCATAAAACCAGAGACTGAAATTAGCACAGATAACTTTCCATAAGCCCAATATGTAATAGACAAGACCTACTCCTTGCTCAACGAAATGGACCCCACACCACATATTCAACGCCTAGGAATATACCTGACTAGGAAGAATCTTAAAACCCATGGATATATATGTCTCCGTAAGAGAATCAAGGGTGTGTACAGCGGCCGAAAGGCAGCAGTGAAAATCCGATAAATCCCATTATCAAAATAAATTTCGAAAACAAAACACAAAGACAGTGAAATAGAGAGCAATTCTTAAATAATTCACTCAGGGCATGTGATGCAACCGGGATTGACCACATCTACACCCAGAGCTGGTTGAGACATAAGGCTGGACACTTCAGGCTGATAGCATTGGTGAGTTTAGGTGAGCAAATGCACACCCTTTGAAGTCATACTGTATGGTACCTATTCCATGGGTCCCAACTCTTCAGGTTCAAGGGATTCTTCCTCCAGCTAAAACATGCATGTGAAACCCACAGTATGGTCCACCGTGTTATGGGGAAATGATTTAAAATGCATCTCAGTTTTCGTATCCTGGTCCTCGGGTTCACCATTCCAGATGATTTACTAACAGTCTCCCTGCTTGGAGAGTCAGTGCCTTTAACCTCCTGTTTGGCACAGCTTGCAATTTCTGTGCAAGATGAACAGGAATAGGGAGAACCAATGAGAGACTAGCTGTAGGTGTCTGCACGGGCAAATGTAACGCTCATTTCCCACCAGGAAGAGGAATTTACCAAAGGCTCAGCATGCCCTGCCCGAAACAGATTAGGGCCTGAAGCAATCCTGCGGTTTTGTGCCCAGTTCACAAGAAAGCGAGTTGAAGAAAGGAGCTCAGGGGCACTGTAATTCACAAACCTGCAGAGTTATAAATGACAGCTATCCTCCAAAAATATATTGAAGTAAGCCTGCGAAGGGGACTTGAAAGCGGGGCAGAATTTCAGGAAAACGATTGCAGGGGGTAGACTGGAATTGCCCTGAAAGCATAGGAAAAGAGGCAGAACGTCGACAATGATGCACTTGGCCAAAAAGGGCGTATGCGTTTTTTCCTGAATATATTCAGGAAAAAACGCATACGCCCTTTTTGGCCAACCAAGCAAGCCTGTAAAGGAAATCTGCACTACAATGAAGTCTCACTGCCCCCCGGGCAAGAGGGCCATCTGAAAAAAGTGTAAAATCCAGAAAGGTAGGACAGGATATGGAGAACAGGGAGCCTTGTTATGCTGATTGGCAGGATGTAAATTGCCAGCAGCCTGCCTGGAGAAGTGTATGGTGTTTCCTGAAACACATAAGAAACAAAGCAACACAGTCTATGGCACTTCCACTTATGGTCCTATAGCTTACGGAAATTAAAATCAAAAACAGACAGCCACCCCAATATTTGGGACGGCTGTGTTCACAAGAAGCTCGTCTACAGTAACAGGTAAATATCCCAGAAAGCAAAATATGGATAAAGAAGTTGTGGCACGTACGTACAATGCAATATCACTCAGCAATGAAATCTGTGTCATCAGGCCCGTAGCGGCATAGTGAGTGGATGCAGGTACGGTGATTCTACGTGAACTACGTCACACAGAAAAAGAAACATCATAAGATATCACTAATACACGGAATGTAAACTTGACTACACATGAACTGAATTACAAAACAGAACAGGGTCTCAAATTTAGAAAACCAACTAGTGCTTGCTTATGGGGAAAGGTGCGTTGGGGTGCTTCATAAACCAGAGACTGAAATTAGCACAGATAACTTTCCATAAGCCAAATATGTAATAGACAAGACCTACTCCTTGCTCAACGAAATGGACCCAACACCACATATTCAACGCCTAGGAATATACCTGACTAGGAAGAATCTTAAAACCCATGGATATATATGTCTCCGTAAGAGAATCAAGCGTGTGTACAGCGGCATAAACGCAGCAGTGAAAATCCGATAAATCCCATTATCAAAATAAATTTCAAAAAAAAATCATAAAGACAGTGAAATAGAGAGCAATTCTTAAATAATTCACTCAGGGCATGTGATGCAACCGGGATTTAACACATCTACACCCAGAGCTGGTTGAGACATAAGGCTGGACACTTCAGGCTGATAGCATTGGTGAGTTTCGGTGAGCAAATGCAGACCCTTTGAAGTCATACTGCATGGTACCCATTCCATGGGTCCCAACTCTCCAGGTTCAAGGGATTCTTCCTCCAGCTAAAACATGCATGGGAAACCAAGAGTATCGTCCACCATGTGATTGGGAAATGATTTAAAATGCATCTCAGTTTTCGTATCCTGGTCCTCGGGTTCACCATTCCAGATGCTTTACTAACACTCTCCCCGCTTGGAGAGTCAGTGCCTTTAACCTCCTCTTTGGCACAGCTTGCAATTTCTGTGCAAAATGAACAGGAATAGGGAGAACCAATGAGAGACTAGCTGTAGGTGTCTGCACGGGCAAATGTAACGCTCATTGCCCACCAGGAAGAGGAATTAAACAAAGGCTCAGTGTGCCCTGCTGGAAACAGATTAGGGCCTGAAGCAATCCTGCGGTTTTGTGCCCAGCTCACAAGAAAGCGAGTTGAAGAAAGGAGCTCAGGGGCACTGTAATTCACAAACCTGCAGAGTTATAAATGATAGCTTTCCTCCAAAAATATATTGAAGTAAGCCTGCGAAGGGGACTTGAAAGCGGGGCAGAATTTCAGGAAAACGATTGCAGGGGGTAGACTGGAATTGCCCTGAAAGCATAGGAAAAGAGGCAGAACGTCGACAATGATGCACTTGGCCAAAAAGGGCGTATGCGTTTTTTCCTGAATATATTCAGGAAAAAACGCATACGCCCTTTTTGGCCAACCAAGCAAGCCTGTAAATGAAATCTGCACTACAATGAAGTCTCACTGCCCCCCTGGCAAAAGGGCCATCTGAAAAAAGTGTAAAATCCAGAAAGGTAGGACAGGATATGGAGAACAGGGAGCCTTGTTATGCTGATTGGCAGGATGTAAATTGCCAGCAGCCACCCTGGAGAAGTGTATGGTGTTTCCTGAAACACGAAAGAAACAAAGCAACACAGCCTATGGCACTTCCACTTATGGTCCTATAGCTTACGGAAATTAAAATCAAAAACAGACAGCCACCCCAATATTTGAGACGGCTGTGTTCACAAGAAGCTCGTCTACAGTATCAGGTAAATATCCCAGAAAGCAAAAAATGGATAAAGAACTTGTGGCACGTACGTACAATGCAATATCACTCAGCAATGAAATCTGTGTCATCAGGCCCATAGCGGCATAGTGAGTGGATGCAGGTACGGTGATTCTACGTGAACTACGTCACACAGAAAAAGAAACATCATAAGATATCACGAATACACGGAATGTAAACTTGACTACACATGAACTGAATTACAAAATAGAAAAGGGTCTCAAATTTAGAAAACCAACTAGTGCTTGCTTATGGGGAAAGGTGCCTTGGGGTGCTGCATAAAACCAGAGACTGAAATTAGCACAGATAACTTTCCATAAGCCCAATATGTAATAGACAAGACCTACTCCTTGCTCAACGAAATGGACCCAACACCACATATTCAACGCCTAGGAATATACCTGACTAGGAAGAATCTTAAAACCCATGGATATATATGTCTCCGTAAGAGAATCAAGGGTGTGTACAGCGGCCGAAAGGCAGCAGTGAAAATCCGATAAATCCCATTATCAAAATAAATTTCGAAAACAAAACACAAAGACAGTGAAATAGAGAGCAATTCTTAAATAATTCACTCAGGGCATGTGATGCAACCGGGATTGACCACATCTACACCCAGAGCTGGTTGAGACATAAGGCTGGACACTTCAGGCTGATAGCATTGGTGAGTTTAGGTGAGCAAATGCACACCCTTTAAAGTCATACTGTATGGTACCTATTCCATGGGTCCCAACTCTTCAGGTTCAAGGGATTCTTCCTCCAGCTAAAACATGCATGTGAAACCCACAGTATGGTCCACCGTGTTATGGGGAAATGATTTAAAATGCATCTCAGTTTTCGTATCCTGGTCCTCGGGTTCACCATTCCAGATGATTTACTAACAGTCTCCCTGCTTGGAGAGTCAGTGCCTTTAACCTCCTGTTTGGCACAGCTTGCAATTTCTGTGCAAGATGAACAGGAATAGGGAGAACCAATGAGAGACTAGCTGTAGGTGTCTGCACGGGCAAATGTAACGCTCATTTCCCACCAGGAAGAGGAATTTACCAAAGGCTCAGCATGCCCTGCCCGAAACAGATTAGGGCCTGAAGCAATCCTGCGGTTTTGTGCCCAGTTCACAAGAAAGCGAGTTGAAGAAAGGAGCTCAGGGGCACTGTAATTCACAAACCTGCAGAGTTATAAATGACAGCTTTCCTCCAAAAATATATTGAAGTAAGCCTTCGAAGGGGACTTGAAAGCGGGGCAGAATTTCAGGAAAACGATTGCAGGGGGTAGACTGGAATTGCCCTGAAAGCATAGGAAAAGAGGCAGAACGTCGACAATGATGCACTTGGCCAAAAAGGGCGTATGCGTTTTTTCCTGAATATATTCAGGAAAAAACGCATACGCCCTTTTTGGCCAACCAAGCAAGCCTGTAAAGGAAATCTGCACTACAAAGAAGTCTCACTGCCCCCCAGGCAAGAGGGCCATCTGAAAAAAGTGTAAAATCCAGAAAGGTAGGACAGGATATGGAGAACAGGGAGCCTTGTTATGCTGATTGGCAGGATGTAAATTGCCAGCAGCCAGCCTGGAGAAGTGTATGGTGTTTCCTGAAACACATAAGAAACAAAGCAACACAGTCTATGGCACTTCCACTTATGGTCCTATAGCTTACGGAAATTAAAATCAAAAACAGACAGCCACCCCAATATTTGGGACGGCTGTGTTCACAAGAAGCTCGTCTACAGTAACAGGTAAATATCCCAGAAAGCAAAATATGGATAAAGAAGTTGTGGCACGTACGTACAATGCAATATCACTCAGCAATGAAATCTGTGTCATCAGGCCCATAGCGGCATAGTGAGTGGATGCAGGTACGGTGATTCTACGTGAACTACGTCACACAGAAAAAGAAACATCATAAGATATCACTAATACACGGAATGTAAACTTGACTACACATGAACTGAATTACAAAACAGAACAGGGTCTCAAATTTAGAAAACCAACTAGTGCTTGCTTATGGGGAAAGGTGCGTTGGGGTGCTTCATAAACCAGAGACTGAAATTAGCACAGATAACTTTCCATAAGCCAAATATGTAATAGACAAGACCTACTCCTTGCTCAACGAAATGGACCCAACACCACATATTCAACGCCTAGGAATATACCTGACTAGGAAGAATCTTAAAACCCATGGATATATATGTCTCCGTAAGAGAATCAAGCGTGTGTACAGCGGCATAAACGCAGCAGTGAAAATCCGATAAATCCCATTATCAAAATAAATTTCAAAAAAAAATCATAAAGACAGTGAAATAGAGAGCAATTCTTAAATAATTCACTCAGGGCATGTGATGCAACCGGGATTTAACACATCTACACCCAGAGCTGGTTGAGACATAAGGCTGGACACTTCAGGCTGATAGCATTGGTGAGTTTCGGTGAGCAAATGCAGACCCTTTGAAGTCATACTGCATGGTACCCATTCCATGGGTCCCAACTCTCCAGGTTCAAGGGATTCTTCCTCCAGCTAAAACATGCATGGGAAACCAAGAGTATCGTCCACCATGTGATTGGGAAATGATTTAAAATGCATCTCAGTTTTCGTATCCTGGTCCTCGGGTTCACCATTCCAGATGCTTTACTAACACTCTCCCCGCTTGGAGAGTCAGTGCCTTTAACCTCCTCTTTGGCACAGCTTGCAATTTCTGTGCAAAATGAACAGGAATAGGGAGAACCAATGAGAGACTAGCTGTAGGTGTCTGCACGGGCAAATGTAACGCTCATTGCCCACCAGGAAGAGGAATTAAACAAAGGCTCAGTGTGCCCTGCTGGAAACAGATTAGGGCCTGAAGCAATCCTGCGGTTTTGTGCCCAGCTCACAAGAAAGCGAGTTGAAGAAAGGAGCTCAGGGGCACTGTAATTCACAAACCTGCAGAGTTATAAATGACAGCTTTCCTCCAAAAATATATTGAAGTAAGCCTGCGAAGGGGACTTGAAAGCGGGGCAGAATTTCAGGAAAACGATTGCAGGGGGTAGACTGGAATTGCCCTGAAAGCATAGGAAAAGAGGCAGAACGTCGACAATGATGCACTTGGCCAAAAAGGGCGTATGCGTTTTTTCCTGAATATATTCAGGAAAAAACGCATACGCCCTTTTTGGCCAACCAAGCAAGCCTGTAAATGAAATCTGCACTACAATGAAGTCTCACTGCCCCCCTGGCAAAAGGGCCATCTGAAAAAAGTGTAAAATCCAGAAAGGTAGGACAGGATATGGAGAACAGGGAGCCTTGTTATGCTGATTGGCAGGATGTAAATTGCCAGCAGCCACCCTGGAGAAGTGTATGGTGTTTCCTGAAACACGAAAGAAACAGAGCAACACAGCCTATGGCACTTCCACTTATGGTCCTATAGCTTACGGAAATTAAAATCAAAAACAGACAGCCACCCCAATATTTGAGACGGCTGTGTTCACAAGAAGCTCGTCTACAGTATCAGGTAAATATCCCAGAAAGCAAAAAATGGATAAAGAACTTGTGGCACGTACGTACAATGCAATATCACTCAGCAATGAAATCTGTGTCATCAGGCCCATAGCGGCATAGTGAGTGGATGCAGGTACGGTGATTCTACGTGAACTACGTCACACAGAAAAAGAAACATCATAAGATATCACGAATACACGGAATGTAAACTTGACTACACATGAACTGAATTACAAAATAGAAAAGGGTCTCAAATTTAGAAAACCAACTAGTGCTTGCTTATGGGGAAAGGTGCCTTGGGGTGCTGCATAAAACCAGAGACTGAAATTAGCACAGATAACTTTCCATAAGCCCAATATGTAATAGACAAGACCTACTCCTTGCTCAACGAAATGGACCCAACACCACATATTCAACGCCTAGGAATATACCTGACTAGGAAGAATCTTAAAACCCATGGATATATATGTCTCCGTAAGAGAATCAAGGGTGTGTACAGCGGCCGAAAGGCAGCAGTGAAAATCCGATAAATCCCATTATCAAAATAAATTTCGAAAACAAAACACAAAGACAGTGAAATAGAGAGCAATTCTTAAATAATTCACTCAGGGCATGTGATGCAACCGGGATTGACCACATCTACACCCAGAGCTGGTTGAGACATAAGGCTGGACACTTCAGGCTGATAGCATTGGTGAGTTTAGGTGAGCAAATGCACACCCTTTGAAGTCATACTGTATGGTACCTATTCCATGGGTCCCAACTCTTCAGGTTCAAGGGATTCTTCCTCCAGCTAAAACATGCATGTGAAACCCACAGTATGGTCCAGCGTGTTATGGGGAAATGATTTAAAATGCATCTCAGTTTTCGTATCCTGGTCCTCGGGTTCACCATTCCAGATGATTTACTAACAGTCTCCCTGCTTGGAGAGTCAGTGCCTTTAACCTCCTGTTTGGCACAGCTTGCAATTTCTGTGCAAGATGAACAGGAATAGGGAGAACCAATGAGAGACTAGCTGTAGGTGTCTGCACGGGCAAATGTAACGCTCATTTCCCACCAGGAAGAGGAATTTACCAAAGGCTCAGCATGCCCTGCCCGAAACAGATTAGGGCCTGAAGCAATCCTGCGGTTTTGTGCCCAGTTCACAAGAAAGCGAGTTGAAGAAAGGAGCTCAGGGGCACTGTAATTCACAAACCTGCAGAGTTATAAATGACAGCTTTCCTCCAAAAATATATTGAAGTAAGCCTGCGAAGGGGACTTGAAAGCGGGGCAGAATTTCAGGAAAACGATTGCAGGGGGTAGACTGGAATTGCCCTGAAAGCATAGGAAAAGAGGCAGAACGTCGACAATGATGCACTTGGCCAAAAAGGGCGTATGCGTTTTTTCCTGAATATATTCAGGAAAAAACGCATACGCCCTTTTTGGCCAACCAAGCAAGCCTGTAAAGGAAATCTGCACTACAATGAAGTCTCACTGCCCCCCGGGCAAGAGGGCCATCTGAAAAAAGTGTAAAATCCAGAAAGGTAGGACAGGATATGGAGAACAGGGAGCCTTGTTATGCTGATTGGCAGGATGTAAATTGCCAGCAGCCAGCCTGGAGAAGTGTATGGTGTTTCCTGAAACACATAAGAAACAAAGCAACACAGTCTATGGCACTTCCACTTATGGTCCTATAGCTTACGGAAATTAAAATCAAAAACAGACAGCCACCCCAATATTTGGGACGGCTGTGTTCACAAGAAGCTCGTCTACAGTAACAGGTAAATATCCCAGAAAGCAAAATATGGATAAAGAAGTTGTGGCACGTACGTACAATGCAATATCACTCAGCAATGAAATCTGTGTCATCAGGCCCGTAGCGGCATAGTGAGTGGATGCAGGTACGGTGATTCTACGTGAACTACGTCACACAGAAAAAGAAACATCATAAGATATCACTAATACACGGAATGTAAACTTGACTACACATGAACTGAATTACAAAACAGAACAGGGTCTCAAATTTAGAAAACCAACTAGTGCTTGCTTATGGGGAAAGGTGCGTTGGGGTGCTTCATAAAACCAGAGACTGAAATTAGCACAGATAACTTTCCATAAGCCAAATATGTAATAGACAAGACCTACTCCTTGCTCAACGAAATGGACCCAACACCACATATTCAACGCCTAGGAATATACCTGACTAGGAAGAATCTTAAAACCCATGGATATATATGTCTCCGTAAGAGAATCAAGCGTGTGTACAGCGGCATAAACGCAGCAGTGAAAATCCGATAAATCCCATTATCAAAATAAATTTCAAAAAAAAATCATAAAGACAGTGAAATAGAGAGCAATTCTTAAATAATTCACTCAGGGCATGTGATGCAACCGGGATTTAACACATCTACACCCAGAGCTGGTTGAGACATAAGGCTGGACACTTCAGGCTGATAGCATTGGTGAGTTTCGGTGAGCAAATGCAGACCCTTTGAAGTCATACTGCATGGTACCCATTCCATGGGTCCCAACTCTCCAGGTTCAAGGGATTCTTCCTCCAGCTAAAACATGCATGGGAAACCAAGAGTATCGTCCACCATGTGATTGGGAAATGATTTAAAATGCATCTCAGTTTTCGTATCCTGGTCCTCGGGTTCACCATTCCAGATGCTTTACTAACACTCTCCCCGCTTGGAGAGTCAGTGCCTTTAACCTCCTCTTTGGCACAGCTTGCAATTTCTGTGCAAAATGAACAGGAATAGGGAGAACCAATGAGAGACTAGCTGTAGGTGTCTGCACGGGCAAATGTAACGCTCATTGCCCACCAGGAAGAGGAATTAAACAAAGGCTCAGTGTGCCCTGCTGGAAACAGATTAGGGCCTGAAGCAATCCTGCGGTTTTGTGCCCAGCTCACAAGAAAGCGAGTTGAAGAAAGGAGCTCAGGGGCACTGTAATTCACAAACCTGCAGAGTTATAAATGACAGCTTTCCTCCAAAAATATATTGAAGTAAGCCTGCGAAGGGGACTTGAAAGCGGGGCAGAATTTCAGGAAAACGATTGCAGGGGGTAGACTGGAATTGCCCTGAAAGCATAGGAAAAGAGGCAGAACGTCGACAATGATGCACTTGGCCAAAAAGGGCGTATGCGTTTTTTCCTGAATATATTCAGGAAAAAACGCATACGCCCTTTTTGGCCAACCAAGCAAGCCTGTAAATGAAATCTGCACTACAATGAAGTCTCACTGCCCCCCTGGCAAAAGGGCCATCTGAAAAAAGTGTAAAATCCAGAAAGGTAGGACAGGATATGGAGAACAGGGAGCCTTGTTATGCTGATTGGCAGGATGTAAATTGCCAGCAGCCACCCTGGAGAAGTGTATGGTGTTTCCTGAAACACGAAAGAAACAAAGCAACACAGCCTATGGCACTTCAACTTATGGTCCTATAGCTTACGGAAATTAAAATCAAAAACAGACAGCCACCCCAATATTTGAGACGGCTGTGTTCACAAGAAGCTCGTCTACAGTATCAGGTAAATATCCCAGAAAGCAAAAAATGGATAAAGAACTTGTGGCACGTACGTACAATGCAATATCACTCAGCAATGAAATCTGTGTCATCAGGCCCGTAGCGGCATAGTGAGTGGATGCAGGTACGGTGATTCTACGTGAACTACGTCACACAGAAAAAGAAACATCATAAGATATCACTAATACACGGAATGTAAACTTGACTACACATGAACTGAATTACAAAACAGAACAGGGTCTCAAATTTAGAAAACCAACTAGTGCTTGCTTATGGGGAAAGGTGCGTTGGGGTGCTTCATAAAACCAGAGACTGAAATTAGCACAGATAACTTTCCATAAGCCCAATATGTAATAGACAAGACCTACTCCTTGCTCAACGAAATGGACCCAACACCACATATTCAACGCCTAGGAATATACCTGACTAGGAAGAATCTTAAAACCCATGGATATATATGTCTCCGTAAGAGAATCAAGCGTGTGTACAGCGGCATAAACGCAGCAGTGAAAATCCGATAAATCCCATTATCAAAATAAATTTCAAAAAAAAATCATAAAGACAGTGAAATAGAGAGCAATTCTTAAATAATTCACTCAGGGCATGTGATGCAACCGGGATTTAACACATCTACACCCAGAGCTGGTTGAGACATAAGGCTGGACACTTCAGGCTGATAGCATTGGTGAGTTTCGGTGAGCAAATGCAGACCCTTTGAAGTCATACTGCATGGTACCCATTCCATGGGTCCCAACTCTCCAGGTTCAAGGGATTCTTCCTCCAGCTAAAACATGCATGGGAAACCAAGAGTATCGTCCACCATGTGATTGGGAAATGATTTAAAATGCATCTCAGTTTTCGTATCCTGGTCCTCGGGTTCACCATTCCAGATGCTTTACTAACACTCTCCCCGCTTGGAGAGTCAGTGCCTTTAACCTCCTCTTTGGCACAGCTTGCAATTTCTGTGCAAAATGAACAGGAATAGGGAGAACCAATGAGAGACTAGCTGTAGGTGTCTGCACGGGCAAATGTAACGCTCATTGCCCACCAGGAAGAGGAATTAAACAAAGGCTCAGTGTGCCCTGCTGGAAACAGATTAGGGCCTGAAGCAATCCTGCGGTTTTGTGCCCAGCTCACAAGAAAGCGAGTTGAAGAAAGGAGCTCAGGGGCACTGTAATTCACAAACCTGCAGAGTTATAAATGACAGCTTTCCTCCAAAAATATATTGAAGTAAGCCTGCGAAGGGGACTTGAAAGCGGGGCAGAATTTCAGGAAAACGATTGCAGGGGGTAGACTGGAATTGCCCTGAAAGCATAGGAAAAGAGGCAGAACGTCGACAATGATGCACTTGGCCAAAAAGGGCGTATGCGTTTTTTCCTGAATATATTCAGGAAAAAACGCATACGCCCTTTTTGGCCAACCAAGCAAGCCTGTAAATGAAATCTGCACTACAATGAAGTCTCACTGCCCCCCTGGCAAAAGGGCCATCTGAAAAAAGTGTAAAATCCAGAAAGGTAGGACAGGATATGGAGAACAGGGAGCCTTGTTATGCTGATTGGCAGGATGTAAATTGCCAGCAGCCAGCCTGGAGAAGTGTATGGTGTTTCCTGAAACACGAAAGAAACAAAGCAACACAGCCTATGGCACTTCCACTTATGGTCCTATAGCTTACGGAAATTAAAATCAAAAACAGACAGCCACCCCAATATTTGAGACGGCTGTGTTCACAAGAAGCTCGTCTACAGTAACAGGTAAATATCCCAGAAAGCAAAATATGGATAAAGAAGTTGTGGCACGTACGTACAATGCAATATCACTCAGCAATGAAATCTGTGTCATCAGGCCCGTAGCGGCATAGTGAGTGGATGCAGGTACGGTGATTCTACGTGAACTACGTCACACAGAAAAAGAAACATCATAAGATATCACTAATACACGGAATGTAAACTTGACTACACATGAACTGAATTACAAAACAGAACAGGGTCTCAAATTTAGAAAACCAACTAGTGCTTGCTTATGGGGAAAGGTGCGTTGGGGTGCTTCATAAACCAGAGACTGAAATTAGCACAGATAACTTTCCATAAGCCAAATATGTAATAGACAAGACCTACTCCTTGCTCAACGAAATGGACCCAACACCACATATTCAACGCCTAGGAATATACCTGACTAGGAAGAATCTTAAAACCCATGGATATATATGTCTCCGTAAGAGAATCAAGCGTGTGTACAGCGGCATAAACGCAGCAGTGAAAATCCGATAAATCCCATTATCAAAATAAATTTCAAAAAAAAATCATAAAGACAGTGAAATAGAGAGCAATTCTTAAATAATTCACTCAGGGCATGTGATGCAACCGGGATTTAACACATCTACACCCAGAGCTGGTTGAGACATAAGGCTGGACACTTCAGGCTGATAGCATTGGTGAGTTTCGGTGAGCAAATGCAGACCCTTTGAAGTCATACTGCATGGTACCCATTCCATGGGTCCCAACTCTCCAGGTTCAAGGGATTCTTCCTCCAGCTAAAACATGCATGGGAAACCAAGAGTATCGTCCACCATGTGATTGGGAAATGATTTAAAATGCATCTCAGTTTTCGTATCCTGGTCCTCGGGTTCACCATTCCAGATGCTTTACTAACACTCTCCCCGCTTGGAGAGTCAGTGCCTTTAACCTCCTCTTTGGCACAGCTTGCAATTTCTGTGCAAAATGAACAGGAATAGGGAGAACCAATGAGAGACTAGCTGTAGGTGTCTGCACGGGCAAATGTAACGCTCATTGCCCACCAGGAAGAGGAATTAAACAAAGGCTCAGTGTGCCCTGCTGGAAACAGATTAGGGCCTGAAGCAATCCTGCGGTTTTGTGCCCAGCTCACAAGAAAGCGAGTTGAAGAAAGGAGCTCAGGGGCACTGTAATTCACAAACCTGCAGAGTTATAAATGACAGCTTTCCTCCAAAAATATATTGAAGTAAGCCTGCGAAGGGGACTTGAAAGCGGGGCAGAATTTCAGGAAAACGATTGCAGGGGGTAGACTGGAATTGCCCTGAAAGCATAGGAAAAGAGGCAGAACGTCGATAATGATGCACTTGGCCAAAAAGGGCGTATGCGTTTTTTCCTGAATATATTCAGGAAAAAACGCATACGCCCTTTTTGGCCAACCAAGCAAGCCTGTAAATGAAATCTGCACTACAATGAAGTCTCACTGCCCCCCTGGCAAAAGGGCCATCTGAAAAAAGTGTAAAATCCAGAAAGGTAGGACAGGATATGGAGAACAGGGAGCCTTGTTATGCTGATTGGCAGGATGTAAATTGCCAGCAGCCACCCTGGAGAAGTGTATGGTGTTTCCTGAAACACGAAAGAAACAAAGCAACACAGCCTATGGCACTTCCACTTATGGTCCTATAGCTTACGGAAATTAAAATCAAAAACAGACAGCCACCCCAATATTTGAGACGGCTGTGTTCACAAGAAGCTCGTCTACAGTATCAGGTAAATATCCCAGAAAGCAAAAAATGGATAAAGAACTTGTGGCACGTACGTACAATGCAATATCACTCAGCAATGAAATCTGTGTCATCAGGCCCATAGCGGCATAGTGAGTGGATGCAGGTACGGTGATTCTACGTGAACTACGTCACACAGAAAAAGAAACATCATAAGATATCACGAATACACGGAATGTAAACTTGACTACACATGAACTGAATTACAAAATAGAAAAGGGTCTCAAATTTAGAAAACCAACTAGTGCTTGCTTATGGGGAAAGGTGCCTTGGGGTGCTGCATAAAACCAGAGACTGAAATTAGCACAGATAACTTTCCATAAGCCCAATATGTAATAGACAAGACCTACTCCTTGCTCAACGAAATGGACCCCACACCACATATTCAACGCCTAGGAATATACCTGACTAGGAAGAATCTTAAAACCCATGGATATATATGTCTCCGTAAGAGAATCAAGGGTGTGTACAGCGGCCGAAAGGCAGCAGTGAAAATCCGATAAATCCCATTATCAAAATAAATTTCGAAAACAAAACACAAAGACAGTGAAATAGAGAGCAATTCTTAAATAATTCACTCAGGGCATGTGATGCAACCGGGATTGACCACATCTACACCCAGAGCTGGTTGAGACATAAGGCTGGACACTTCAGGCTGATAGCATTGGTGAGTTTAGGTGAGCAAATGCACACCCTTTGAAGTCATACTGTATGGTACCTATTCCATGGGTCCCAACTCTTCAGGTTCAAGGGATTCTTCCTCCAGCTAAAACATGCATGTGAAACCCACAGTATGGTCCACCGTGTTATGGGGAAATGATTTAAAATGCATCTCAGTTTTCGTATCCTGGTCCTCGGTTTCACCATTCCAGATGATTTACTAACAGTCTCCCTGCTTGGAGAGTCAGTGCCTTTAACCTCCTGTTTGGCACAGCTTGCAATTTCTGTGCAAGATGAACAGGAATAGGGAGAACCAATGAGAGACTAGCTGTAGGTGTCTGCACGGGCAAATGTAACGCTCATTTCCCACCAGGAAGAGGAATTTACCAAAGGCTCAGCATGCCCTGCCCGAAACAGATTAGGGCCTGAAGCAATCCTGCGGTTTTGTGCCCAGTTCACAAGAAAGCGAGTTGAAGAAAGGAGCTCAGGGGCACTGTAATTCACAAACCTGCAGAGTTATAAATGACAGCTTTCCTCCAAAAATATATTGAAGTAAGCCTTCGAAGGGGACTTGAAAGCGGGGCAGAATTTCAGGAAAACGATTGCAGGGGGTAGACTGGAATTGCCCTGAAAGCATAGGAAAAGAGGCAGAACGTCGACAATGATGCACTTGGCCAAAAAGGGCGTATGCGTTTTTTCCTGAATATATTCAGGAAAAAACGCATACGCCCTTTTTGGCCAACCAAGCAAGCCTGTAAAGGAAATCTGCACTACAATGAAGTCTCACTGCCCCCCGGGCAAGAGGGCCATCTGAAAAAAGTGTAAAATCCAGAAAGGTAGGACAGGATATGGAGAACAGGGAGCCTTGTTATGCTGATTGGCAGGATGTAAATTGCCAGCAGCCAGCCTGGAGAAGTGTATGGTGTTTCCTGAAACACATAAGAAACAAAGCAACACAGTCTATGGCACTTCCACTTATGGTCCTATAGCTTACGGAAATTAAAATCAAAAACAGACAGCCACCCCAATATTTGGGACGGCTGTGTTCACAAGAAGCTCGTCTACAGTAACAGGTAAATATCCCAGAAAGCAAAATATGGATAAAGAAGTTGTGGCACGTACGTACAATGCAATATCACTCAGCAATGAAATCTGTGTCATCAGGCCCGTAGCGGCATAGTGAGTGGATGCAGGTACGGTGATTCTACGTGAACTACGTCACACAGAAAAAGAAACATCATAAGATATCACTAATACACGGAATGTAAACTTGACTACACATGAACTGAATTACAAAACAGAACAGGGTCTCAAATTTAGAAAACCAACTAGTGCTTGCTTATGGGGAAAGGTGCGTTGGGGTGCTTCATAAAACCAGAGACTGAAATTAGCACAGATAACTTTCCATAAGCCAAATATGTAATAGACAAGACCTACTCCTTGCTCAACGAAATGGACCCAACACCACATATTCAACGCCTAGGAATATACCTGACTAGGAAGAATCTTAAAACCCATGGATATATATGTCTCCGTAAGAGAATCAAGCGTGTGTACAGCGGCATAAACGCAGCAGTGAAAATCCGATAAATCCCATTATCAAAATAAATTTCAAAAAAAAATCAGAAAGACAGTGAAATAGAGAGCAATTCTTAAATAATTCACTCAGGGCATGTGATGCAACCGGGATTTAACACATCTACACCCAGAGCTGGTTGAGACATAAGGCTGGACACTTCAGGCTGATAGCATTGGTGAGTTTTGGTGAGCAAATGCAGACCCTTTGAAGTCATACTGCATGGTACCCATTCCATGGGTCCCAACTCTCCAGGTTCAAGGGATTCTTCCTCCAGCTAAAACATGCATGGGAAACCAAGAGTATCGTCCACCATGTGATTGGGAAATGATTTAAAATGCATCTCAGTTTTCGTATCCTGGTCCTCGGGTTCACCATTCCAGATGCTTTACTAACACTCTCCCCGCTTGGAGAGTCAGTGCCTTTAACCTCCTCTTTGGCACAGCTTGCAATTTCTGTGCAAAATGAACAGGAATAGGGAGAACCAATGAGAGACTAGCTGTAGGTGTCTGCACGGGCAAATGTAACGCTCATTGCCCACCAGGAAGAGGAATTAAACAAAGGCTCAGTGTGCCCTGCTGGAAACAGATTAGGGCCTGAAGCAATCCTGCGGTTTTGTGCCCAGCTCACAAGAAAGCGAGTTGAGGAAAGGAGCTCAGGGGCACTGTAATTCACAAACCTGCAGAGTTATAAATGACAGCTTTCCTCCAAAAATATATTGAAGTAAGCCTGCGAAGGGGACTTGAAAGCGGGGCAGAATTTCAGGAAAACGATTGCAGGGGGTAGACTGGAATTGCCCTGAAAGCATAGGAAAAGAGGCAGAACGTCGACAATGATGCACTTGGCCAAAAAGGGCGTATGCGTTTTTTCCTGAATATATTCAGGAAAAAACGCATACGCCCTTTTTGGCCAACCAAGCAAGCCTGTAAATGAAATCTGCACTACAATGAAGTCTCACTGCCCCCCTGGCAAAAGGGCCATCTGAAAAAAGTGTAAAATCCAGAAAGGTAGGACAGGATATGGAGAACAGGGAGCCTTGTTATGCTGATTGGCAGGATGTAAATTGCCAGCAGCCACCCTGGAGAAGTGTATGGTGTTTCCTGAAACACGAAAGAAACAAAGCAACACAGCCTGTGGCACTTCCACTTATGGTCCTATAGCTTACGGAAATTAAAATCAAAAACAGACAGCCACCCCAATATTTGAGACGGCTGTGTTCACAAGAAGCTCGTCTACAGTATGAGGTAAATATCCCAGAAAGCAAAAAATGGATAAAGAACTTGTGGCACGTACGTACAATGCAATATCACTCAGCAATGAAATCTGTGTCATCAGGCCCATAGCGGCATAGTGAGTGGATGCAGGTACGGTGATTCTACGTGAACTACGTCACACAGAAAAAGAAACATCATAAGATATCACGAATACACGGAATGTAAACTTGACTACACATGAACTGAATTACAAAACAGAAAAGGGTCTCAAATTTAGAAAACCAACTAGTGCTTGCTTATGGGGAAAGGTGCCTTGGGGTGCTGCATAAAACCAGAGACTGAAATTAGCACAGATAACTTTCCATAAGCCCAATATGTAATAGACAAGACCTACTCCTTGCTCAACGAAATGGACCCAACACCACATATTCAACGCCTAGGAATATACCTGACTAGGAAGAATCTTAAAACCCATGGATATATATGTCTCCGTAAGAGAATCAAGGGTGTGTACAGCGGCCGAAAGGCAGCAGTGAAAATCCGATAAATCCCATTATCAAAATAAATTTCGAAAACAAAACACAAAGACAGTGAAATAGAGAGCAATTCTTAAATAATTCACTCAGGGCATGTGATGCAACCGGGATTGACCACATCTACACCCAGAGCTGGTTGAGACATAAGGCTGGACACTTCAGGCTGATAGCATTGGTGAGTTTCGGTGAGCAAATGCACACCCTTTGAAGTCATACTGTATGGTACCTATTCCATGGGTCCCAACTCTTCAGGTTCAAGGGATTCTTCCTCCAGCTAAAACATGCATGTGAAACCCACAGTATGGTCCACCGTGTTATGGGGAAATGATTTAAAATGCATCTCAGTTTTCGTATCCTGGTCCTCGGGTTCACCATTCCAGATGATTTACTAACAGTCTCCCTGCTTGGAGAGTCAGTGCCTTTAACCTCCTGTTTGGCACAGCTTGCAATTTCTGTGCAAGATGAACAGGAATAGGGAGAACCAATGAGAGACTAGCTGTAGGTGTCTGCACGGGCAAATGTAACGCTCATTTCCCACCAGGAAGAGGAATTTACCAAAGGCTCAGCATGCCCTGCCCGAAACAGATTAGGGCCTGAAGCAATCCTGCGGTTTTGTGCCCAGTTCACAAGAAAGCGAGTTGAAGAAAGGAGCTCAGGGGCACTGTAATTCACAAACCTGCAGAGTTATAAATGACAGCTATCCTCCAAAAATATATTGAAGTAAGCCTGCGAAGGGGACTTGAAAGCGGGGCAGAATTTCAGGAAAACGATTGCAGGGGGTAGACTGGAATTGCCCTGAAAGCATAGGAAAAGAGGCAGAACGTCGACAATGATGCACTTGGCCAAAAAGGGCGTATGCGTTTTTTCCTGAATATATTCAGGAAAAAACGCATACGCCCTTTTTGGCCAACCAAGCAAGCCTGTAAAGGAAATCTGCACTACAATGAAGTCTCACTGCCCCCCGGGCAAGAGGGCCATCTGAAAAAAGTGTAAAATCCAGAAAGGTAGGACAGGATATGGAGAACAGGGAGCCTTGTTATGCTGATTGGCAGGATGTAAATTGCCAGCAGCCAGCCTGGAGAAGTGTATGGTGTTTCCTGAAACACATAAGAAACAAAGCAACACAGTCTATGGCACTTCCACTTATGGTCCTATAGCTTACGGAAATTAAAATCAAAAACAGACAGCCACCCCAATATTTGGGACGGCTGTGTTCACAAGAAGCTCGTCTACAGTAACAGGTAAATATCCCAGAAAGCAAAATATGGATAAAGAAGTTGTGGCACGTACGTACAATGCAATATCACTCAGCAATGAAATCTGTGTCATCAGGCCCGTAGCGGCATAGTGAGTGGATGCAGGTACGGTGATTCTACGTGAACTACGTCACACAGAAAAAGAAACATCATAAGATATCACTAATACACGGAATGTAAACTTGACTACACATGAACTGAATTACAAAACAGAACAGGGTCTCAAATTTAGAAAACCAACTAGTGCTTGCTTATGGGGAAAGGTGCGTTGGGGTGCTTCATAAAACCAGAGACTGAAATTAGCACAGATAACTTTCCATAAGCCAAATATGTAATAGACAAGACCTACTCCTTGCTCAACGAAATGGACCCAACACCACATATTCAACGCCTAGGAATATACCTGACTAGGAAGAATCTTAAAACCCATGGATATATATGTCTCCGTAAGAGAATCAAGCGTGTGTACAGCGGCATAAACGCAGCAGTGAAAATCCGATAAATCCCATTATCAAAATAAATTTCAAAAAAAAATCATAAAGACAGTGAAATAGAGAGCAATTCTTAAATAATTCACTCAGGGCATGTGATGCAACCGGGATTTAACACATCTACACCCAGAGCTGGTTGAGACATAAGGCTGGACACTTCAGGCTGATAGCATTGGTGAGTTTCGGTGAGCAAATGCAGACCCTTTGAAGTCATACTGCATGGTACCCATTCCATGGGTCCCAACTCTCCAGGTTCAAGGGATTCTTCCTCCAGCTAAAACATGCATGGGAAACCAAGAGTATCGTCCACCATGTGATTGGGAAATGATTTAAAATGCATCTCAGTTTTTGTATCCTGGTCCTCGGGTTCACCATTCCAGATGCTTTACTAACACTCTCCCCGCTTGGAGAGTCAGTTCCTTTAACCTCCTCTTTGGCACAGCTTGCAATTTCTGTGCAAAATGAACAGGAATAGGGAGAACCAATGAGAGACTAGCTGTAGGTGTCTGCACGGGCAAATGTAACGCTCATTGCCCACCAGGAAGAGGAATTAACCAAAGGCTCAGCGTGCCCTGCCGGAAACAGATTAGGGCCTGAAGCATTCCTGCGGTTTTGTGCCCAGCTCACAAGAAAGCGAGTTGAAGAAAGGAGCTCAGGGGCACTGTAATTCACAAACCTGCAGAGTTATAAATGACAGCTATCCTCCAAAAATATATTGAAGTAAGCCTGCGAAGGGGAGTTGAAAGCGGGGCAGAATTTCCGAAAAACGATTGCAGGGGGTAGACTGGAATTGCCCTGAAAGCATAGGAAAAGAGGCAGAACGTCGACAATGATGCACTTGGCCAAAAAGGGCGTATGCGTTTTTTCCTGAATATATTCAGGAAAAAACGCATACGCCCTTTTTGGCCAACCAAGCAAGCCTGTAAATGAAATCTGCACTACAATGAAGTCTCACTGCCCCCCTGGCAAAAGGGCCATCTGAAAAAAGTGTAAAATCCAGAAAGGTAGGACAGGATATGGAGAACAGGGAGCCTTGTTATGCTGATTGGCAGGATGTAAATTGCCAGCAGCCACCCTGGAGAAGTGTATGGTGTTTCCTGAAACACGAAAGAAACAAAGCAACACAGCCTATGGCACTTCCACTTATGGTCCTATAGCTTACGGAAATTAAAATCAAAAACAGACAGCCACCCCAATATTTGAGACGGCTGTGTTCACAAGAAGCTCGTCTACAGTATCAGGTAAATATCCCAGAAAGCAAAAAATGGATAAAGAACTTGTGGCACGTACGTACAATGCAATATCACTCAGCAATGAAATCTGTGTCATCAGGCCCATAGCGGCATAGTGAGTGGATGCAGGTACGGTGATTCTACGTGAACTACGTCACACAGAAAAAGAAACATCATAAGATATCACGAATACACGGAATGTAAACTTGACTACACATGAACTGAATTACAAAATAGAAAAGGGTCTCAAATTTAGAAAACCAACTAGTGCTTGCTTATGGGGAAAGGTGCCTTGGGGTGCTGCATAAAACCAGAGACTGAAATTAGCACAGATAACTTTCCATAAGCCCAATATGTAATAGACAAGACCTACTCCTTGCTCAACGAAATGGACCCAACACCACATATTCAACGCCTAGGAATATACCTGACTAGGAAGAATCTTAAAACCCATGGATATATATGTCTCCGTAAGAGAATCAAGGGTGTGTACAGCGGCCGAAAGGCAGCAGTGAAAATCCGATAAATCCCATTATCAAAATAAATTTCGAAAACAAAACACAAAGACAGTGAAATAGAGAGCAATTCTTAAATAATTCACTCAGGGCATGTGATGCAACCGGGATTGACCACATCTACACCCAGAGCTGGTTGAGACATAAGGCTGGACACTTCAGGCTGATAGCATTGGTGAGTTTAGGTGAGCAAATGCACACCCTTTGAAGTCATACTGTATGGTACCTATTCCATGGGTCCCAACTCTTCAGGTTCAAGGGATTCTTCCTCCAGCTAAAACATGCATGTGAAACCCACAGTATGGTCCACCGTGTTATGGGGAAATGATTTAAAATGCATCTCAGTTTTCGTATCCTGGTCCTCGGGTTCACCATTCCAGATGATTTACTAACAGTCTCCCTGCTTGGAGAGTCAGTGCCTTTAACCTCCTGTTTGGCACAGCTTGCAATTTCTGTGCAAGATGAACAGGAATAGGGAGAACCAATGAGAGACTAGCTGTAGGTGTCTGCACGGGCAAATGTAACGCTCATTTCCCACCAGGAAGAGGAATTTACCAAAGGCTCAGCATGCCCTGCCCGAAACAGATTAGGGCCTGAAGCAATCCTGCGGTTTTGTGCCCAGTTCACAAGAAAGCGAGTTGAAGAAAGGAGCTCAGGGGCACTGTAATTCACAAACCTGCAGAGTTATAAATGACAGCTATCCTCCAAAAATATATTGAAGTAAGCCTGCGAAGGGGACTTGAAAGCGGGGCAGAATTTCAGGAAAACGATTGCAGGGGGTAGACTGGAATTGCCCTGAAAGCATAGGAAAAGAGGCAGAACGTCGACAATGATGCACTTGGCCAAAAAGGGCGTATGCGTTTTTTCCTGAATATATTCAGGAAAAAACGCATACGCCCTTTTTGGCCAACCAAGCAAGCCTGTAAAGGAAATCTGCACTACAATGAAGTCTCACTGCCCCCCGGGCAAGAGGGCCATCTGAAAAAAGTGTAAAATCCAGAAAGGTAGGACAGGATATGGAGAACAGGGAGCCTTGTTATGCTGATTGGCAGGATGTAAATTGCCAGCAGCCAGCCTGGAGAAGTGTATGGTGTTTCCTGAAACACATAAGAAACAAAGCAACACAGTCTATGGCACTTCCACTTATGGTCCTATAGCTTACGGAAATTAAAATCAAAAACAGACAGCCACCCCAATATTTGGGACGGCTGTGTTCACAAGAAGCTCGTCTACAGTAACAGGTAAATATCCCAGAAAGCAAAATATGGATAAAGAAGTTGTGGCACGTACGTACAATGCAATATCACTCAGCAATGAAATCTGTGTCATCAGGCCCGTAGCGGCATAGTGAGTGGATGCAGGTACGGTGATTCTACGTGAACTACGTCACACAGAAAAAGAAACATCATAAGATATCACTAATACACGGAATGTAAACTTGACTACACATGAACTGAATTACAAAACAGAACAGGGTCTCAAATTTAGAAAACCAACTAGTGCTTGCTTATGGGGAAAGGTGCGTTGGGGTGCTTCATAAAACCAGAGACTGAAATTAGCACAGATAACTTTCCATAAGCCAAATATGTAATAGACAAGACCTACTCCTTGCTCAACGAAATGGACCCAACACCACATATTCAACGCCTAGGAATATACCTGACTAGGAAGAATCTTAAAACCCATGGATATATATGTCTCCGTAAGAGAATCAAGCGTGTGTACAGCGGCATAAACGCAGCAGTGAAAATCCGATAAATCCCATTATCAAAATAAATTTCGAAAACAAAACACAAAGACAGTGAAATAGAGAGCAATTCTTAAATGATTCACTCAGGGCATGTGATGCAACCGGGATTGACCACATCTACACCCAGAGCTGGTTGAGACATAAGGCTGGACACTTCAGGCTGATAGCATTGGTGAGTTTAGGTGAGCAAATGCACACCCTTTGAAGTCATACTGTATGGTACCTATTCCATGGGTCCCAACTCTTCAGGTTCAAGGGATTCTTCCTCCAGCTAAAACATGCATGTGAAACCCACAGTATGGTCCACCGTGTTATGGGGAAATGATTTAAAATGCATCTCAGTTTTCGTATCCTGGTCCTCGGGTTCACCATTCCAGATGATTTACTAACAGTCTCCCTGCTTGGAGAGTCAGTGCCTTTAACCTCCTGTTTGGCACAGCTTGCAATTTCTGTGCAAGATGAACAGGAATAGGGAGAACCAATGAGAGACTAGCTGTAGGTGTCTGCACGGGCAAATGTAACGCTCATTGCCCACCAGGAAGAGGAATTTACCAAAGGCTCAGCATGCCCTGCCCGAAACAGATTAGGGCCTGAAGCAATCCTGCGGTTTTCTGCCCAGTTCACAAGAAAGCGAGTTGAAGAAAGGAGCTCAGGGGCACTGTAATTCACAAACCTGCAGAGTTATAAATGACAGCTATCCTCCAAAAATATATTGAAGTAAGCCTGCGAAGGGGACTTGAAAGCGGGGCAGAATTTCAGGAAAACGATTGCAGGGGGTAGACTGGAATTGCCCTGAAAGCATAGGAAAAGAGGCAGAACGTCGACAATGATGCACTTGGCCAAAAAGGGCGTATGCGTTTTTTCCTGAATATATTCAGGAAAAAACGCATACGCCCTTTTTGGCCAACCAAGCAAGCCTGTAAAGGAAATCTGCACTACAATGAAGTCTCACTGCCCCCCGGGCAAGAGGGCCATCTGAAAAAAGTGTAAAATCCAGAAAGGTAGGACAGGATATGGAGAACAGGGAGCCTTGTTATGCTGATTGGCAGGATGTAAATTGCCAGCAGCCAGCCTGGAGAAGTGTATGGTGTTTCCTGAAACACATAAGAAACAAAGCAACACAGTCTATGGCACTTCCACTTATGGTCCTATAGCTTACGGAAATTAAAATCAAAAACAGACAGCCACCCCAATATTTGGGACGGCTGTGTTCACAAGAAGCTCGTCTACAGTAACAGGTAAATATCCCAGAAAGCAAAATATGGATAAAGAAGTTGTGGCACGTACGTACAATGCAATATCACTCAGCAATGAAATCTGTGTCATCAGGCCCGTAGCGGCATAGTGAGTGGATGCAGGTACGGTGATTCTACGTGAACTACGTCACACAGAAAAAGAAACATCATAAGATATCACTAATACACGGAATGTAAACTTGACTACACATGAACTGAATTACAAAACAGAACAGGGTCTCAAATTTAGAAAACCAACTAGTGCTTGCTTATGGGGAAAGGTGCGTTGGGGTGCTTCATAAAACCAGAGACTGAAATTAGCACAGATAACTTTCCATAAGCCAAATATGTAATAGACAAGACCTACTCCTTGCTCAACGAAATGGACCCAACACCACATATTCAACGCCTAGGAATATACCTGACTAGGAAGAATCTTAAAACCCATGGATATATATGTCTCCGTAAGAGAATCAAGCGTGTGTACAGCGGCATAAACGCAGCAGTGAAAATCCGATAAATCCCATTATCAAAATAAATTTCAAAAAAAAATCATAAAGACAGTGAAATAGAGAGCAATTCTTAAATAATTCACTCAGGGCATGTGATGCAACCGGGATTTAACACATCTACACCCAGAGCTGGTTGAGACATAAGGCTGGACACTTCAGGCTGATAGCATTGGTGAGTTTCGGTGAGCAAATGCAGACCCTTTGAAGTCATACTGCATGGTACCCATTCCATGGGTCCCAACTCTCCAGGTTCAAGGGATTCTTCCTCCAGCTAAAACATGCATGGGAAACCAAGAGTATCGTCCACCATGTGATTGGGAAATGATTTAAAATGCATCTCAGTTTTCGTATCCTGGTCCTCGGGTTCACCATTCCAGATGCTTTACTAACACTCTCCCCGCTTGGAGAGTCAGTGCCTTTAACCTCCTCTTTGGCACAGCTTGCAATTTCTGTGCAAAATGAACAGGAATAGGGAGAACCAATGAGAGACTAGCTGTAGGTGTCTGCACGGGCAAATGTAACGCTCATTGCCCACCAGGAAGAGGAATTAACCAAAGGCTCAGCGTGCCCTGCCGGAAACAGATTAGGGCCTGAAGCAATCCTGCGGTTTTGTGCCCAGCTCACAAGAAAGCGAGTTGAAGAAAGGAGCTCAGGGGCACTGTAATTCACAAACCTGCAGAGTTATAAATGACAGCTATCCTCCAAAAATATATTGAAGTAAGCCTGCGAAGGGGACTTGAAAGCGGGGCAGAATTTCAGGAAAACGATTGCAGGGGGTAGACTGGAATTGCCCTGAAAGCATAGGAAAAGAGGCAGAACGTCGACAATGATGCACTTGGCCAAAAAGTGCGTATGTGTTTTTTCCTGAATATATTCAGGAAAAAACGCATACGCCCTTTTTGGCCAACCAAGCAAGCCTGTAAATGAAATCTGCACTACAATGAAGTCTCACTGCCCCCCTGGCAAAAGGGCCATCTGAAAAAAGTGTAAAATCCAGAAAGGTAGGACAGGATATGGAGAAGAGGGAGCCTTGTTATGCTGATTGGCAGGATGTAAATTGCCAGCAGCCACCCTGGAGAAGTGTATGGTGTTTCCTGAAACACGAAAGAAACAAAGCAACACAGCCTATGGCACTTCCACTTATGGTCCTATAGCTTACGGAAATTAAAATCAAAAACAGACAGCCACCCCAATATTTGAGACGGCTGTGTTCACAAGAAGCTCGTCTACAGTATCAGGTAAATATCCCAGAAAGCAAAAAATGGATAAAGAACTTGTGGCACGTACGTACAATGCAATATCACTCAGCAATGAAATCTGTGTCATCAGGCCCATAGCGGCATAGTGAGTGGATGCAGTTACGGTGATTCTACGTGAACTACGTCACACAGAAAAAGAAACATCATAAGATATCACGAATACACGGAATGTAAACTTGACTACACATGAACTAAATTACAAAATAGAAAAGGGTCTCAAATTTAGAAAACCAACTAGTGCTTGCTTATGGGGAAAGGTGCCTTGGGGTGCTGCATAAAACCAGAGACTGAAATTAGCACAGATAACTTTCCATAAGCCCAATATGTAATAGACAAGACCTACTCCATGCTCAACGAAATGGACCCAACACCACATATTCAACGCCTAGGAATATACCTGACTAGGAAGAATCTTAAAACCCATGGATATATATGTCTCCGTAAGAGAATCAAGGGTGTGTACAGCGGCCGAAAGGCAGCAGTGAAAATCCGATAAATCCCATTATCAAAATAAATTTCGAAAACAAAACACAAAGACAGTGAAATAGAGAGCAATTCTTAAATAATTCACTCAGGGCATGTGATGCAACCGGGATTGACCACATCTACACCCAGAGCTGGTTGAGACATAAGGCTGGACACTTCAGGCTGATAGCATTGGTGAGTTTCGGTGAGCAAATGCACACCCTTTGAAGTCATACTGTATGGTACCTATTCCATGGGTCCCAACTCTTCAGGTTCAAGGGATTCTTCCTCCAGCTAAAACATGCATGTGAAACCCACAGTATGGTCCACCGTGTTATGGGGAAATGATTTAAAATGCATCTCAGTTTTCGTATCCTGGTCCTCGGGTTCACCATTCCAGATGATTTACTAACAGTCTCCCTGCTTGGAGAGTCAGTGCCTTTAACCTCCTGTTTGGCACAGCTTGCAATTTCTGTGCAAGATGAACAGGAATAGGGAGAACCAATGAGAGACTAGCTGTAGGTGTCTGCACGGGCAAATGTAACGCTCATTTCCCACCAGGAAGAGGAATTTACCAAAGGCTCAGCATGCCCTGCCCGAAACAGATTAGGGCCTGAAGCAATCCTGCGGTTTTGTGCCCAGTTCACAAGAAAGCGAGTTGAAGAAAGGAGCTCAGGGGCACTGTAATTCACAAACCTGCAGAGTTATAAATGACAGCTATCCTCCAAAAATATATTGAAGTAAGCCTGCGAAGGGGACTTGAAAGCGGGGCAGAATTTCAGGAAAACAATTGCAGGGGGTAGACTGGAATTGCCCTGAAAGCATAGGAAAAGAGGCAGAACGTCGACAATGATGCACTTGGCCAAAAAGGGCGTATGCGTTTTTTCCTGAATATATTCAGGAAAAAACGCATACGCCCTTTTTGGCCAACCAAGCAAGCCTGTAAAGGAAATCTGCACTACAATGAAGTCTCACTGCCCCCCGGGCAAGAGGGCCATCTGAAAAAAGTGTAAAATCCAGAAAGGTAGGACAGGATATGGAGAACAGGGAGCCTTGTTATGCTGATTGGCAGGATGTAAATTGCCAGCAGCCAGCCTGGAGAAGTGTATGGTGTTTCCTGAAACACATAAGAAACAAAGCAACACAGTCTATGGCACTTCCACTTATGGTCCTATAGCTTACGGAAATTAAAATCAAAAACAGACAGCCACCCCAATATTTGGGACGGCTGTGTTCACAAGAAGCTCGTCTACAGTATCAGGTAAATATCCCAGAAAGCAAAAAATGGATAAAGAAGTTGTGGCACGTACGTGCAATGCAGTATCACTCAGCAATGAAATCTGTGTCATCAGGCACGTAGCGGCATAGTGAGTGGATGCAGGTACGGTGATTCTACGTGAACTACGTCACACAGAAAAAGAAACATCATAAGATATCACTAATACACGGAATGTAAACTTGACTACACATGAACTGAATTACAAAACAGAACAGGGTCTCAAATTTAGAAAACCAACTAGTGCTTGCTTATGGGGAAAGGTGCGTTGGGGTGCTTCATAAAACCAGAGACTGAAATTAGCACAGATAACTTTCCATAAGCCAAATATGTAATAGACAAGACCTACTCCTTGCTCAACGAAATGGACCCAACACCACATATTCAACGCCTAGGAATATACCTGACTAGGAAGAATCTTAAAACCCATGGATATATATGTCTCCGTAAGAGAATCAAGCGTGTGTACAGCGGCATAAACGCAGCAGTGAAAATCCGATAAATCCCATTATCAAAATAAATTTCAAAAAAAAGTCATAAAGACAGTGAAATAGAGAGCAATTCTTAAATAATTCACTCAGGGCATGTGATGCAACCGGGATTTAACACATCTACACCCAGAGCTGGTTGAGACATAAGGCTGGACACTTCAGGCTGATAGCATTGGTGAGTTTCGGTGAGCAAATGCAGACCCTTTGAAGTCATACTGCATGGTACCCATTCCATGGGTCCCAACTCTCCAGGTTCAAGGGATTCTTCCTCCAGCTAAAACATGCATGGGAAACCAAGAGTATCGTCCACCATGTGATTGGGAAATGATTTAAAATGCATCTCAGTTTTCGTATCCTGGTCCTCGGGTTCACCATTCCAGATGCTTTACTAACACTCTCCCCGCTTGGAGAGTCAGTGCCTTTAACCTCCTCTTTGGCACAGCTTGCAATTTCTGTGCAAAATGAACAGGAATAGGGAGAACCAATGAGAGACTAGCTGTAGGTGTCTGCACGGGCAAATGTAACGCTCATTGCCCACCAGGAAGAGGAATTAAACAAAGGCTCAGCGTGCCCTGCCGGAAACAGATTAGGGCCTGAAGCAATCCTGCGGTTTTGTGCCCAGCTCACAAGAAAGCGAGTTGAAGAAAGGAGCTCAGGGGCACTGTAATTCACAAACCTGCAGAGTTATAAATGACAGCTATCCTCCAAAAATATATTGAAGTAAGCCTGCGAAGGGGAGTTGAAAGCGGGGCAGAATTTCAGGAAAACGATTGCAGGGGGTAAACTGGAATTGCCCTGAAAGCATAGGAAAAGAGGCAGAACGTCGACAATGATGCACTTGGCCAAAAAGGGCGTATGTGTTTTTTCCTGAATATATTCAGGAAAAAACGCATACGCCGTTTTTGGCCAACCAAGCAAGCCTGTAAATGAAATCTGCACTACAATGAAGTCTCACTGCCCCCCTGGCAAAAGGGCCATCTGAAAAAAGTGTAAAATCCAGAAAGGTAGGACAGGATATGGAGAACAGGGAGCCTTGTTATGCTGATTGGCAGGATGTAAATTGCCAGCAGCCACCCTGGAGAAGTGTATGGTGTTTCCTGAAACACAAAAGAAACAAAGCAACACAGCCTATGGCACTTCCACTTATGGTCCTATAGCTTACGGAAATTAAAATCAAAAACAGACAGCCACCCCAATATTTGAGACGGCTGTGTTCACAAGAAGCTCGTCTACAGTATCAGGTAAATATCCCAGAAAGCAAAAAATGGATAAAGAACTTGTGGCACGTACGTACAATGCAATATCACTCAGCAATGAAATCTGTGTCATCAGGCCCATAGCGGCATAGTGAGTGGATGCAGGTACGGTGATTCTACGTGAACTACGTCACACAGAAAAAGAAACATCATAAGATATCACGAATACACGGAATGTAAACTTGACTACACATGAACTGAATTACAAAATAGAAAAGGGTCTCAAATTTAGAAAACCAACTAGTGCTTGCTTATGGAGAAAGGTGCCTTGGGGTGCTGCATAAAACCAGAGACTGAAATTAGCACAGATAACTTTCAATAAGCCCAATATGTAATAGACAAGACCTACTCCTTGCTCAACGAAATGGACCCAACACCACATATTCAACGCCTAGGAATATACCTGACTAGGAAGAATCTTAAAACCCATGGATATATATGTCTCCGTAAGAGAATCAAGGGTGTGTACAGCGGCCGAAAGGCAGCAGTGAAAATCCGATAAATCCCATTATCAAAATAAATTTCGAAAACAAAACACAAAGACAGTGAAATAGAGAGCAATTCTTAAATAATTCACTCAGGGCATGTGATGCAACCGGGATTGACCACATCTACACCCAGAGCTGGTTGAGACATAAGGCTGGACACTTCAGGCTGATAGCATTGGTGAGTTTCGGTGAGCAAATGCACACCCTTTGAAGTCATACTGTATGGTACCTATTCCATGGGTCCCAACTCTTCAGGTTCAAGGGATTCTTCCTCCAGCTAAAACATGCATGTGAAACCCACAGTATGGTCCACCGTGTTATGGGGAAATGATTTAAAATGCATCTCAGTTTTCGTATCCTGGTCCTCGGGTTCACCATTCCAGATGATTTACTAACAGTCTCCCTGCTTGGAGAGTCAGTGCCTTTAACCTCCTGTTTGGCACAGCTTGCAATTTCTGTGCAAGATGAACAGGAATAGGGAGAACCAATGAGAGACTAGCTGTAGGTGTCTGCACGGGCAAATGTAACGCTCATTTCCCACCAGGAAGAGGAATTTACCAAAGGCTCAGCATGCCCTGCCCGAAACAGATTAGGGCCTGAAGCAATCCTGCGGTTTTGTGCCCAGTTCACAAGAAAGCGAGTTGAAGAAAGGAGCTCAGGGGCACTGTAATTCACAAACCTGCAGAGTTATAAATGACAGCTATCCTCCAAAAATATATTGAAGTAAGCCTGCGAAGGGGACTTGAAAGCGGGGCAGAATTTCAGGAAAACGATTGCAGGGGGTAGACTGGAATTGCCCTGAAAGCATAGGAAAAGAGGCAGAACGTCGACAATGATGCACTTGGCCAAAAAGGGCGTATGCGTTTTTTCCTGAATATATTCAGGAAAAAACGCATACGCCCTTTTTGGCCAACCAAGCAAGCCTGTAAAGGAAATCTGCACTACAATGAAGTCTCACTGCCCCCCGGGCAAGAGGGCCATCTGAAAAAAGTGTAAAATCCAGAAAGGTAGGACAGGATATGGAGAACAGGGAGCCTTGTTATGCTGATTGGCAGGATGTAAATTGCCAGCAGCCAGCCTGGAGAAGTGTATGGTGTTTCCTGAAACACGAAAGAAACAAAGCAACACAGCCTATGGCACTTCCACTTATGGTCCTATAGCTTACGGAAATTAAAATCAAAAACAGACAGCCACCCCAATATTTGGGACGGCTGTGTTCACAAGAAGCTCGTCTACAGTAACAGGTAAATATCCCAGAAAGCAAAATATGGATAAAGAAGTTGTGGCACGTACGTACAATGCAATATCACTCAGCAATGAAATCTGTGTCATCAGGCCCGTAGCGGCATAGTGAGTGGATGCAGGTACGGTGATTCTACGTGAACTACGTCACACAGAAAAAGAAACATCATAAGATATCACTAATACACGGAATGTAAACTTGACTACACATGAACTGAATTACAAAACAGAACAGGGTCTCAAATTTAGAAAACCAACTAGTGCTTGCTTATGGGGAAAGGTGCGTTGGGGTGCTTCATAAAACCAGAGACTGAAATTAGCACAGATAACTTTCCATAAGCCAAATATGTAATAGACAAGACCTACTCCTTGCTCAACGAAATGGACCCAACACCACATATTCAACGCCTAGGAATATACCTGACTAGGAAGAATCTTAAAACCCATGGATATATATGTCTCCGTAAGAGAATCAAGCGTGTGTACAGCGGCATAAACGCAGCAGTGAAAATCCGATAAATCCCATTATCAAAATAAATTTCAAAAAAAAATCATAAAGACAGTGAAATAGAGAGCAATTCTTAAATAATTCACTCAGGGCATGTGATGCAACCGGGATTTAACACATCTACACCCAGAGCTGGTTGAGACATAAGGCTGGACACTTCAGGCTGATAGCATTGGTGAGTTTCGGTGAGCAAATGCAGACCCTTTGAAGTCATACTGCATGGTACCCATTCCATGGGTCCCAACTCTCCAGGTTCAAGGGATTCTTCCTGCAGCTAAAACATGCATGGGAAACCAAGAGTATCGTCCACCATGTGATTGGGAAATGATTTAAAATGCATCTCAGTTTTCGTATCCTGGTCCTCGGGTTCACCATTCCAGATGCTTTACTAACACTCTCCCCGCTTGGAGAGTCAGTGCCTTTAACCTCCTCTTTGGCACAGCTTGCAATTTCTGTGCAAAATGAACAGGAATAGGGAGAACCAATGAGAGACTAGCTGTAGGTGTCTGCACGGGCAAATGTAACGCTCATTGCCCACCAGGAAGAGGAATTAAACAAAGGCTCAGTGTGCCCTGCTGGAAACAGATTAGGGCCTGAAGCAATCCTGCGGTTTTGTGCCCAGCTCACAAGAAAGCGAGTTGAAGAAAGGAGCTCAGGGGCACTGTAATTCACAAACCTGCAGAGTAATAAATGACAGCTTTCCTCCAAAAATATATTGAAGTAAGCCTGCGAAGGGGACTTGTAAGCGGGGCAGAATTTCAGGAAAACGATTGCAGGGGGTAGACTGGAATTGCCCTGAAAGCATAGGAAAAGAGGCAGAACGTCGACAATGATGCACTTGGCCAAAAAGGGCGTATGCGTTTTTTCCTGAATATATTCAGGAAAAAACGCATACGCCCTTTTTGGCCAACCAAGCAAGCCTGTAAATGAAATCTGCACTACAATGAAGTCTCACTGCCCCCCTGGCAAAAGGGCCATCTGAAAAAAGTGTAAAATCCAGAAAGGTAGGACAGGATATGGAGAACAGGGAGCCTTGTTATGCTGATTGGCAGGATGTAAATTGCCAGCAACCACCCTGGAGAAGTGTATGGTGTTTCCTGAAACACGAAAGAAACAAAGCAACACAGCCTATGGCACTTCCACTTATGGTCCTATAGCTTACGGAAATTAAAATCAAAAACAGACAGCCACCCCAATATTTGAGACGGCTGTGTTCACAAGAAGCTCGTCTACAGTATCAGGTAAATATCCCAGAAAGCAAAAAATGGATAAAGAACTTGTGGCACGTACGTACAATGCAATATCACTCAGCAATGAAATCTGTGTCATCAGGCCCATAGCGGCATAGTGAGTGGATGCAGGTACGGTGATTCTACGTGAACTACGTCACACAGAAAAAGAATCATCATAAGATATCACGAATACACGGAATGTAAACTTGAATACACATGAACTGAATTACAAAATAGAAAAGGGTCTCAAATTTAGAAAACCAACTAGTGCTTGCTTATGGGGAAAGGTGCCTTGGGGCTGCATAAAACCAGAGACTGAAATTAGCACAGATAACTTTCCATAAGCCCAATATGTAATAGACAAGACCTACTCCTTGCTCAACGAAATGGACCCAACACCACATATTCAACGCCTAGGAATATACCTGACTAGGAAGAATCTTAAAACCCATGGATATATATGTCTCCGTAAGAGAATCAAGGGTGTGTACAGCGGCCGAAAGGCAGCAGTGAAAATCCGATAAATCCCATTATCAAAATAAATTTCGAAAACAAAACACAAAGACAGTGAAATAGAGAGCAATTCTTAAATAATTCACTCAGGGCATGTGATGCAACCGGGATTGACCACATCTACACCCAGAGCTGGTTGAGACATAAGGCTGGACACTTCAGGCTGATAGCATTGGTGAGTTTAGGTGAGCAAATGCACACCCTTTGAAGTCATACTGTATGGTACCTATTCCATGGGTCCCAACTCTTCAGGTTCAAGGGATTCTTCCTCCAGCTAAAACATGCATGTGAAACCCACAGTATGGTCCACCGTGTTATGGGGAAATGATTTAAAATGCATCTCAGTTTTCGTATCCTGGTCCTCGGGTTCACCATTCCAGATGATTTACTAACAGTCTCCCTGCTTGGAGAGTCAGTGCCTTTAACCTCCTGTTTGGCACAGCTTGCAATTTCTGTGCAAGATGAACAGGAATAGGGAGAACCAATGAGAGACTAGCTGTAGGTGTCTGCACGGGCAAATGTAACGCTCATTTCCCACCAGGAAGAGGAATTTACCAAAGGCTCAGCATGCCCTGCCCGAAACAGATTAGGGCCTGAAGCAATCCTGCGGTTTTGTGCCCAGTTCACAAGAAAGCGAGTTGAAGAAAGGAGCTCAGGGGCACTGTAATTCACAAACCTGCAGAGTTATAAATGACAGCTATCCTCCAAAAATATATTGAAGTAAGCCTGCGAAGGGGACTTGAAAGCGGGGCAGAATTTCAGGAAAACGATTGCAGGGGGTAGACTGGAATTGCCCTGAAAGCATAGGAAAAGAGGCAGAACGTCGACAATGATGCACTTGGCCAAAAAGGGCGTATGCGTTTTTTCCTGAATATATTCAGGAAAAAACGCATACGCCCTTTTTGGCCAACCAAGCAAGCCTGTAAAGGAAATCTGCACTACAATGAAGTCTCACTGCCCCCCGGGCAAGAGGGCCATCTGAAAAAAGTGTAAAATCCAGAAAGGTAGGACAGGATATGGAGAACAGGGAGCCTTGTTATGCTGATTGGCAGGATGTAAATTGCCAGCAGCCAGCCTGGAGAAGTGTATGGTGTTTCCTGAAACACATAAGAAACAAAGCAACACAGTCTATGGCACTTCCACTTATGGTCCTATAGCTTACGGAAATTAAAATCAAAAACAGACAGCCACCCCAATATTTGGGACGGCTGTGTTCACAAGAAGCTCGTCTACAGTAACAGGTAAATATCCCAGAAAGCAAAATATGGATAAAGAAGTTGTGGCACGTACGTACAATGCAATATCACTCAGCAATGAAATCTGTGTCATCAGGCCCGTAGCGGCATAGTGAGTGGATGCAGGTACGGTGATTCTACGTGAACTACGTCACACAGAAAAAGAAACATCATAAGATATCACTAATACACGGAATGTAAACTTGACTACACATGAACTGAATTACAAAACAGAACAGGGTCTCAAATTTAGAAAACCAACAATGCTTGCTTATGGGGAAAGGTGCGTTGGGGTGCTTCATAAAACCAGAGACTGAAATTAGCACAGATAAGTTTCCATAAGCCAAATATGTAATAGACAAGACCTACTCCTTGCTCAACGAAATGGACCCAACACCACATATTCAACGCCTAGGAATATACCTGACTAGGAAGAATCTTAAAACCCATGGATATATATGTCTCCATAAGAGAATCAAGCGTGTGTACAGCGGCATAAACGCAGCAGTGAAAATCCGATAAATCCCATTATCAAAATAAATTTCAAAAAAAAATCATAAAGACAGTGAAATAGAGAGCAATTCTTAAATAATTCACTCAGGGCATGTGATGCAACCGGGATTTAACACATCTACACCCAGAGCCGGTTGAGACATAAGGCTGGACACTTCAGGCTGATAGCATTGGTGAGTTTCGGTGAGCAAATGCAGACCCTTTGAAGTCATACTGCATGGTACCCATTCCATGGGTCCCAACTCTCCAGGTTCAAGGGATTCTTCCTCCAGCTAAAACATGCATGGGAAACCAAGAGTATCGTCCACCATGTGATTGGGAAATGATTTAAAATGCATCTCAGTTTTCGTATCCTGGTCCTCGGGTTCACCATTCCAGATGCTTTACTAACACTCTCCCCGCTTGGAGAGTCAGTGCCTTTAACCTCCTCTTTGGCACAGCTTGCAATTTCTGTGCAAAATGAACAGGAATAGGGAGAACCAATGAGAGACTAGCTGTAGGTGTCTGCACGGGCAAATGTAACGCTCATTGCCCACCAGGAAGAGGAATTAAACAAAGGCTCAGTGTGCCCTGCTGGAAACAGATTAGGGCCTGAAGCAATCCTGCGGTTTTGTGCCCAGCTCACAAGAAAGCGAGTTGAAGAAAGGAGCTCAGGGGCACTGTAATTCACAAACCTGCAGAGTTATAAATGACAGCTTTCCTCCAAAAATATATTGAAGTAAGCCTGCGAAGGGGACTTGAAAGCGGGGCAGAATTTCAGGAAAACGATTGCAGGGGGTAGACTGGAATTGCCCTGAAAGCATAGGAAAAGAGGCAGAACGTCGACAATGATGCACTTGGCCAAAAAGGGCGTATGCGTTTTTTCCTGAATATATTCAGGAAAAAACGCATACGCCCTTTTTGGCCAACCAAGCAAGCCTGTAAATGAAATCTGCACTACAATGAAGTCTCACTGCCCCCCTGGCAAAAGGGCCATCTGAAAAAAGTGTAAAATCCAGAAAGGTAGGACAGGATATGGAGAACAGGGAGCCTTGTTATGCTGATTGGCAGGATGTAAATTGCCAGCAGCCACCCTGGAGAAGTGTATGGTGTTTCCTGAAACACGAAAGAAACAAAGCAACACAGCCTATGGCACTTCCACTTATGGTCCTATAGCTTACGGAAATTAAAATCAAAAACAGACAGCCACCCCAATATTTGAGACGGCTGTGTTCACAAGAAGCTCGTCTACAGTATCAGGTAAATATCCCAGAAAGCAAAAAATGGATAAAGAACTTGTGGCACGTACGTACAATGCAATATCACTCAGCAATGAAATCTGTGTCATCAGGCCCATAGCGGCATAGTGAGTGGATGCAGGTACGGTGATTCTACGTGAACTACGTCACACAGAAAAAGAAACATCATAAGATATCACGAATACACGGAATGTAAACTTGACTACACATGAACTGAATTACAAAATAGAAAAGGGTCTCAAATTTAGAAAACCAACTAGTGCTTGCTTATGGGGAAAGGTGCCTTGGGGTGCTGCATAAAACCAGAGACTGAAATTAGCACAGATAACTTTCCATAAGCCCAATATGTAATAGACAAGACCTACTCCTTGCTCAACGAAATGGACCCCACACCACATATTCAACGCCTAGGAATATACCTGACTAGGAAGAATCTTAAAACCCATGGATATATATGTCTCCGTAAGAGAATCAAGGGTGTGTACAGCGGCCGAAAGGCAGCAGTGAAAATCCGATAAATCCCATTATCAAAATAAATTTCGAAAACAAAACACAAAGACAGTGAAATAGAGAGCAATTCTTAAATAATTCACTCAGGGCATGTGATGCAACCGGGATTGACCACATCTACACCCAGAGCTGGTTGAGACATAAGGCTGGACACTTCAGGCTGATAGCATTGGTGAGTTTAGGTGAGCAAATGCACACCCTTTGAAGTCATACTGTATGGTACCTATTCCATGGGTCCCAACTCTTCAGGTTCAAGGGATTCTTCCTCCAGCTAAAACATGCATGTGAAACCCACAGTATGGTCCAGCGTGTTATGGGGAAATGATTTAAAATGCATCTCAGTTTTCGTATCCTGGTCCTCGGGTTCACCATTCCAGATGATTTACTAACAGTCTCCCTGCTTGGAGAGTCAGTGCCTTTAACCTCCTGTTTGGCACAGCTTGCAATTTCTGTGCAAGATGAACAGGAATAGGGAGAACCAATGAGAGACTAGCTGTAGGTGTCTGCACGGGCAAATGTAACGCTCATTTCCCACCAGGAAGAGGAATTTACCAAAGGCTCAGCATGCCCTGCCCGAAACAGATTAGGGCCTGAAGCAATCCTGCGGTTTTGTGCCCAGTTCACAAGAAAGCGAGTTGAAGAAAGGAGCTCAGGGGCACTGTAATTCACAAACCTGCAGAGTTATAAATGACAGCTATCCTCCAAAAATATATTGAAGTAAGCCTGCGAAGGGGACTTGAAAGCGGGGCAGAATTTCAGGAAAACGATTGCAGGGGGTAGACTGGAATTGCCCTGAAAGCATAGGAAAAGAGGCAGAACGTCGACAATGATGCACTTGGCCAAAAAGGGCGTATGCGTTTTTTCCTGAATATATTCAGGAAAAAACGCATACGCCCTTTTTGGCCAACCAAGCAAGCCTGTAAAGGAAATCTGCACTACAATGAAGTCTCACTGCCCCCCGGGCAAGAGGGCCATCTGAAAAAAGTGTAAAATCCAGAAAGGTAGGACAGGATATGGAGAACAGGGAGCCTTGTTATGCTGATTGGCAGGATGTAAATTGCCAGCAGCCAGCCTGGAGAAGTGTATGGTGTTTCCTGAAACACATAAGAAACAAAGCAACACAGTCTATGGCACTTCCACTTATGGTCCTATAGCTTACGGAAATTAAAATCAAAAACAGACAGCCACCCCAATATTTGGGACGGCTGTGTTCACAAGAAGCTCGTCTACAGTAACAGGTAAATATCCCAGAAAGCAAAATATGGATAAAGAAGTTGTGGCACGTACGTACAATGCAATATCACTCAGCAATGAAATCTGTGTCATCAGGCCCGTAGCGGCATAGTGAGTGGATGCAGGTACGGTGATTCTACGTGAACTACGTCACACAGAAAAAGAAACATCATAAGATATCACTAATACACGGAATGTAAACTTGACTACACATGAACTGAATTACAAAACAGAACAGGGTCTCAAATTTAGAAAACCAACAATGCTTGCTTATGGGGAAAGGTGCGTTGGGGTGCTTCATAAAACCAGAGACTGAAATTAGCACAGATAACTTTCCATAAGCCAAATATGTAATAGACAAGACCTACTCCTTGCTCAACGAAATGGACCCAACACCACATATTCAACGCCTAGGAATATACCTGACTAGGAAGAATCTTAAAACCCATGGATATATATGTCTCCATAAGAGAATCAAGCGTGTGTACAGCGGCATAAACGCAGCAGTGAAAATCCGATAAATCCCATTATCAAAATAAATTTCAAAAAAAAATCATAAAGACAGTGAAATAGAGAGCAATTCTTAAATAATTCACTCAGGGCATGTGATGCAACCGGGATTTAACACATCTACACCCAGAGCCGGTTGAGACATAAGGCTGGACACTTCAGGCTGATAGCATTGGTGAGTTTCGGTGAGCAAATGCAGACCCTTTGAAGTCATACTGCATGGTACCCATTCCATGGGTCCCAACTCTCCAGGTTCAAGGGATTCTTCCTCCAGCTAAAACATGCATGGGAAACCAAGAGTATCGTCCACCATGTGATTGGGAAATGATTTAAAATGCATCTCAGTTTTCGTATCCTGGTCCTCGGGTTCACCATTCCAGATGCTTTACTAACACTCTCCCCGCTTGGAGAGTCAGTGCCTTTAACCTCCTCTTTGGCACAGCTTGCAATTTCTGTGCAAAATGAACAGGAATAGGGAGAACCAATGAGAGACTAGCTGTAGGTGTCTGCACGGGCAAATGTAACGCTCATTGCCCACCAGGAAGAGGAATTAAACAAAGGCTCAGTGTGCCCTGCTGGAAACAGATTAGGGCCTGAAGCAATCCTGCGGTTTTGTGCCCAGCTCACAAGAAAGCGAGTTGAAGAAAGGAGCTCAGGGGCACTGTAATTCACAAACCTGCAGAGTTATAAATGACAGCTTTCCTCCAAAAATATATTGAAGTAAGCCTGCGAAGGGGACTTGAAAGCGGGGCAGAATTTCAGGAAAACGATTGCAGGGGGTAGACTGGAATTGCCCTGAAAGCATAGGAAAAGAGGCAGAACGTCGACAATGATGCACTTGGCCAAAAAGGGCGTATGCGTTTTTTCCTGAATATATTCAGGAAAAAACGCATACGCCCTTTTTGGCCAACCAAGCAAGCCTGTAAATGAAATCTGCACTACAATGAAGTCTCACTGCCCCCCTGGCAAAAGGGCCATCTGAAAAAAGTGTAAAATCCAGAAAGGTAGGACAGGATATGGAGAACAGGGAGCCTTGTTATGCTGATTGGCAGGATGTAAATTGCCAGCAGCCACCCTGGAGAAGTGTATGGTGTTTCCTGAAACACGAAAGAAACAAAGCAACACAGCCTATGGCACTTCCACTTATGGTCCTATAGCTTACGGAAATTAAAATCAAAAACAGACAGCCACCCCAATATTTGAGACGGCTGTGTTCACAAGAAGCTCGTCTACAGTATCAGGTAAATATCCCAGAAAGCAAAAAATGGATAAAGAACTTGTGGCACGTACGTACAATGCAATATCACTCAGCAATGAAATCTGTGTCATCAGGCCCATAGCGGCATAGTGAGTGGATGCAGGTACGGTGATTCTACGTGAACTACGTCACACAGAAAAAGAAACATCATAAGATATCACGAATACACGGAATGTAAACTTGACTACACATGAACTGAATTACAAAATAGAAAAGGGTCTCAAATTTAGAAAACCAACTAGTGCTTGCTTATGGGGAAAGGTGCCTTGGGGTGCTGCATAAAACCAGAGACTGAAATTAGCACAGATAACTTTCCATAAGCCCAATATGTAATAGACAAGACCTACTCCTTGCTCAACGAAATGGACCCCACACCACATATTCAACGCCTAGGAATATACCTGACTAGGAAGAATCTTAAAACCCATGGATATATATGTCTCCGTAAGAGAATCAAGGGTGTGTACAGCGGCCGAAAGGCAGCAGTGAAAATCCGATAAATCCCATTATCAAAATAAATTTCGAAAACAAAACACAAAGACAGTGAAATAGAGAGCAATTCTTAAATAATTCACTCAGGGCATGTGATGCAACCGGGATTGACCACATCTACACCCAGAGCTGGTTGAGACATAAGGCTGGACACTTCAGGCTGATAGCATTGGTGAGTTTAGGTGAGCAAATGCACACCCTTTGAAGTCATACTGTATGGTACCTATTCCATGGGTCCCAACTCTTCAGGTTCAAGGGATTCTTCCTCCAGCTAAAACATGCATGTGAAACCCACAGTATGGTCCACCGTGTTATGGGGAAATGATTTAAAATGCATCTCAGTTTTCGTATCCTGGTCCTCGGGTTCACCATTCCAGATGATTTACTAACAGTCTCCCTGCTTGGAGAGTCAGTGCCTTTAACCTCCTGTTTGGCACAGCTTGCAATTTCTGTGCAAGATGAACAGGAATAGGGAGAACCAATGAGAGACTAGCTGTAGGTGTCTGCACGGGCAAATGTAACGCTCATTTCCCACCAGGAAGAGGAATTTACCAAAGGCTCAGCATGCCCTGCCCGAAACAGATTAGGGCCTGAAGCAATCCTGCGGTTTTGTGCCCAGTTCACAAGAAAGCGAGTTGAAGAAAGGAGCTCAGGGGCACTGTAATTCACAAACCTGCAGAGTTATAAATGACAGCTATCCTCCAAAAATATATTGAAGTAAGCCTGCGAAGGGGACTTGAAAGCGGGGCAGAATTTCAGGAAAACGATTGCAGGGGGTAGACTGGAATTGCCCTGAAAGCATAGGAAAAGAGGCAGAACGTCGACAATGATGCACTTGGCCAAAAAGGGCGTATGCGTTTTTTCCTGAATATATTCAGGAAAAAACGCATACGCCCTTTTTGGCCAACCAAGCAAGCCTGTAAAGGAAATCTGCACTACAATGAAGTCTCACTGCCCCCCGGGCAAGAGGGCCATCTGAAAAAAGTGTAAAATCCAGAAAGGTAGGACAGGATATGGAGAACAGGGAGCCTTGTTATGCTGATTGGCAGGATGTAAATTGCCAGCAGCCAGCCTGGAGAAGTGTATGGTGTTTCCTGAAACACATAAGAAACAAAGCAACACAGTCTATGGCACTTCCACTTATGGTCCTATAGCTTACGGAAATTAAAATCAAAAACAGACAGCCACCCCAATATTTGGGACGGCTGTGTTCACAAGAAGCTCGTCTACAGTAACAGGTAAATATCCCAGAAAGCAAAATATGGATAAAGAAGTTGTGGCACGTACGTACAATGCAATATCACTCAGCAATGAAATCTGTGTCATCAGGCCCGTAGCGGCATAGTGAGTGGATGCAGGTACGGTGATTCTACGTGAACTACGTCACACAGAAAAAGAAACATCATAAGATATCACTAATACACGGAATGTAAACTTGACTACACATGAACTGAATTACAAAACAGAACAGGGTCTCAAATTTAGAAAACCAACAATGCTTGCTTATGGGGAAAGGTGCGTTGGGGTGCTTCATAAAACCAGAGACTGAAATTAGCACAGATAACTTTCCATAAGCCAAATATGTAATAGACAAGACCTACTCCTTGCTCAACGAAATGGACCCAACACCACATATTCAACGCCTAGGAATATACCTGACTAGGAAGAATCTTAAAACCCATGGATATATATGTCTCCATAAGAGAATCAAGCGTGTGTACAGCGGCATAAACGCAGCAGTGAAAATCCGATAAATCCCATTATCAAAATAAATTTCAAAAAAAAATCATAAAGACAGTGAAATAGAGAGCAATTCTTAAATAATTCACTCAGGGCATGTGATGCAACCGGGATTTAACACATCTTCACCCAGAGCCGGTTGAGACATAAGGCTGGACACTTCAGGCTGATAGCATTGGTGAGTTTCGGTGAGCAAATGCAGACCCTTTGAAGTCATACTGCATGGTACCCATTCCATGGGTCCCAACTCTCCAGGTTCAAGGGATTCTTCCTCCAGCTAAAACATGCATGGGAAACCAAGAGTATCGTCCACCATGTGATTGGGAAATGATTTAAAATGCATCTCAGTTTTCGTATCCTGGTCCTCGGGTTCACCATTCCAGATGCTTTACTAACACTCTCCCCGCTTGGAGAGTCAGTGCCTTTAACCTCCTCTTTGGCACAGCTTGCAATTTCTGTGCAAAATGAACAGGAATAGGGAGAACCAATGAGAGACTAGCTGTAGGTGTCTGCACGGGCAAATGTAACGCTCATTGCCCACCAGGAAGAGGAATTAAACAAAGGCTCAGTGTGCCCTGCTGGAAACAGATTAGGGCCTGAAGCAATCCTGCGGTTTTGTGCCCAGCTCACAAGAAAGCGAGTTGAAGAAAGGAGCTCAGGGGCACTGTAATTCACAAACCTGCAGAGTTATAAATGACAGCTTTCCTCCAAAAATATATTGAAGTAAGCCTGCGAAGGGGACTTGAAAGCGGGGCAGAATTTCAGGAAAACGATTGCAGGGGGTAGACTGGAATTGCCCTGAAAGCATAGGAAAAGAGGCAGAACGTCGACAATGATGCACTTGGCCAAAAAGGGCGTATGCGTTTTTTCCTGAATATATTCAGGAAAAAACGCATACGCCCTTTTTGGCCAACCAAGCAAGCCTGTAAATGAAATCTGCACTACAATGAAGTCTCACTGCCCCCCTGGCAAAAGGGCCATCTGAAAAAAGTGTAAAATCCAGAAAGGTAGGACAGGATATGGAGAACAGGGAGCCTTGTTATGCTGATTGGCAGGATGTAAATTGCCAGCAGCCACCCTGGAGAAGTGTATGGTGTTTCCTGAAACACGAAAGAAACAAAGCAACACAGCCTATGGCACTTCCACTTATGGTCCTATAGCTTACGGAAATTAAAATCAAAAACAGACAGCCACCCCAATATTTGAGACGGCTGTGTTCACAAGAAGCTCGTCTACAGTATCAGGTAAATATCCCAGAAAGCAAAAAATGGATAAAGAACTTGTGGCACGTACGTACAATGCAATATCACTCAGCAATGAAATCTGTGTCATCAGGCCCATAGCGGCATAGTGAGTGGATGCAGGTACGGTGATTCTACGTGAACTACGTCACACAGAAAAAGAAACATCATAAGATATCACGAATACACGGAATGTAAACTTGACTACACATGAACTGAATTACAAAATAGAAAAGGGTCTCAAATTTAGAAAACCAACTAGTGCTTGCTTATGGGGAAAGGTGCCTTGGGGTGCTGCATAAAACCAGAGACTGAAATTAGCACAGATAACTTTCCATAAGCCCAATATGTAATAGACAAGACCTACTCCTTGCTCAACGAAATGGACCCCACACCACATATTCAACGCCTAGGAATATACCTGACTAGGAAGAATCTTAAAACCCATGGATATATATGTCTCCGTAAGAGAATCAAGGGTGTGTACAGCGGCCGAAAGGCAGCAGTGAAAATCCGATAAATCCCATTATCAAAATAAATTTCGAAAACAAAACACAAAGACAGTGAAATAGAGAGCAATTCTTAAATAATTCACTCAGGGCATGTGATGCAACCGGGATTGACCACATCTACACCCAGAGCTGGTTGAGACATAAGGCTGGACACTTCAGGCTGATAGCATTGGTGAGTTTAGGTGAGCAAATGCACACCCTTTGAAGTCATACTGTATGGTACCTATTCCATGGGTCCCAACTCTTCAGGTTCAAGGGATTCTTCCTCCAGCTAAAACATGCATGTGAAACCCACAGTATGGTCCACCGTGTTATGGGGAAATGATTTAAAATGCATCTCAGTTTTCGTATCCTGGTCCTCGGGTTCACCATTCCAGATGATTTACTAACAGTCTCCCTGCTTGGAGAGTCAGTGCCTTTAACCTCCTGTTTGGCACAGCTTGCAATTTCTGTGCAAGATGAACAGGAATAGGGAGAACCAATGAGAGACTAGCTGTAGGTGTCTGCACGGGCAAATGTAACGCTCATTTCCCACCAGGAAGAGGAATTTACCAAAGGCTCAGCATGCCCTGCCCGAAACAGATTAGGGCCTGAAGCAATCCTGCGGTTTTGTGCCCAGTTCACAAGAAAGCGAGTTGAAGAAAGGAGCTCAGGGGCACTGTAATTCACAAACCTGCAGAGTTATAAATGACAGCTATCCTCCAAAAATATATTGAAGTAAGCCTGCGAAGGGGACTTGAAAGCGGGGCAGAATTTCAGGAAAACGATTGCAGGGGGTAGACTGGAATTGCCCTGAAAGCATAGGAAAAGAGGCAGAACGTCGACAATGATGCACTTGGCCAAAAAGGGCGTATGCGTTTTTTCCTGAATATATTCAGGAAAAAACGCATACGCCCTTTTTGGCCAACCAAGCAAGCCTGTAAAGGAAATCTGCACTACAATGAAGTCTCACTGCCCCCCGGGCAAGAGGGCCATCTGAAAAAAGTGTAAAATCCAGAAAGGTAGGACAGGATATGGAGAACAGGGAGCCTTGTTATGCTGATTGGCAGGATGTAAATTGCCAGCAGCCAGCCTGGAGAAGTGTATGGTGTTTCCTGAAACACATAAGAAACAAAGCAACACAGTCTATGGCACTTCCACTTATGGTCCTATAGCTTACGGAAATTAAAATCAAAAACAGACAGCCACCCCAATATTTGGGACGGCTGTGTTCACAAGAAGCTCGTCTACAGTAACAGGTAAATATCCCAGAAAGCAAAATATGGATAAAGAAGTTGTGGCACGTACGTACAATGCAATATCACTCAGCAATGAAATCTGTGTCATCAGGCCCATAGCGGCATAGTGAGTGGATGCAGGTACGGTGATTCTACGTGAACTACGTCACACAGAAAAAGAAACATCATAAGATATCACGAATACACGGAATGTAAACTTGACTACACATGAACTGAATTACAAAATAGAAAAGGGTCTCAAATTTAGAAAACCAACTAGTGCTTGCTTATGGGGAAAGGTGCCTTGGGGTGCTGCATAAAACCAGAGACTGAAATTAGCACAGATAACTTTCCATAAGCCCAATATGTAATAGACAAGACCTACTCCTTGCTCAACGAAATGGACCCCACACCACATATTCAACGCCTAGGAATATACCTGACTAGGAAGAATCTTAAAACCCATGGATATATATGTCTCCGTAAGAGAATCAAGGGTGTGTACAGCGGCCGAAAGGCAGCAGTGAAAATCCGATAAATCCCATTATCAAAATAAATTTCGAAAACAAAACACAAAGACAGTGAAATAGAGAGCAATTCTTAAATAATTCACTCAGGGCATGTGATGCAACCGGGATTGACCACATCTACACCCAGAGCTGGTTGAGACATAAGGCTGGACACTTCAGGCTGATAGCATTGGTGAGTTTAGGTGAGCAAATGCACACCCTTTGAAGTCATACTGTATGGTACCTATTCCATGGGTCCCAACTCTTCAGGTTCAAGGGATTCTTCCTCCAGCTAAAACATGCATGTGAAACCCACAGTATGGTCCACCGTGTTATGGGGAAATGATTTAAAATGCATCTCAGTTTTCGTATCCTGGTCCTCGGGTTCACCATTCCAGATGATTTACTAACAGTCTCCCTGCTTGGAGAGTCAGTGCCTTTAACCTCCTGTTTGGCACAGCTTGCAATTTCTGTGCAAGATGAACAGGAATAGGGAGAACCAATGAGAGACTAGCTGTAGGTGTCTGCACGGGCAAATGTAACGCTCATTTCCCACCAGGAAGAGGAATTTACCAAAGGCTCAGCATGCCCTGCCCGAAACAGATTAGGGCCTGAAGCAATCCTGCGGTTTTGTGCCCAGTTCACAAGAAAGCGAGTTGAAGAAAGGAGCTCAGGGGCACTGTAATTCACAAACCTGCAGAGTTATAAATGACAGCTATCCTCCAAAAATATATTGAAGTAAGCCTGCGAAGGGGACTTGAAAGCGGGGCAGAATTTCAGGAAAACGATTGCAGGGGGTAGACTGGAATTGCCCTGAAAGCATAGGAAAAGAGGCAGAACGTCGACAATGATGCACTTGGCCAAAAAGGGCGTATGCGTTTTTTCCTGAATATATTCAGGAAAAAACGCATACGCCCTTTTTGGCCAACCAAGCAAGCCTGTAAAGGAAATCTGCACTACAATGAAGTCTCACTGCCCCCCGGGCAAGAGGGCCATCTGAAAAAAGTGTAAAATCCAGAAAGGTAGGACAGGATATGGAGAACAGGGAGCCTTGTTATGCTGATTGGCAGGATGTAAATTGCCAGCAGCCAGCCTGGAGAAGTGTATGGTGTTTCCTGAAACACATAAGAAACAAAGCAACACAGTCTATGGCACTTCCACTTATGGTCCTATAGCTTACGGAAATTAAAATCAAAAACAGACAGCCACCCCAATATTTGGGACGGCTGTGTTCACAAGAAGCTCGTCTACAGTAACAGGTAAATATCCCAGAAAGCAAAATATGGATAAAGAAGTTGTGGCACGTACGTACAATGCAATATCACTCAGCAATGAAATCTGTGTCATCAGGCCCATAGCGGCATAGTGAGTGGATGCAGGTACGGTGATTCTACGTGAACTACGTCACACAGAAAAAGAAACATCATAAGATATCACGAATACACGGAATGTAAACTTGACTACACATGAACTGAATTACAAAATAGAAAAGGGTCTCAAATTTAGAAAACCAACTAGTGCTTGCTTATGGGGAAAGGTGCCTTGGGGTGCTGCATAAAACCAGAGACTGAAATTAGCACAGATAACTTTCCATAAGCCCAATATGTAATAGACAAGACCTACTCCTTGCTCAACGAAATGGACCCCACACCACATATTCAACGCCTAGGAATATACCTGACTAGGAAGAATCTTAAAACCCATGGATATATATGTCTCCGTAAGAGAATCAAGGGTGTGTACAGCGGCCGAAAGGCAGCAGTGAAAATCCGATAAATCCCATTATCAAAATAAATTTCGAAAACAAAACACAAAGACAGTGAAATAGAGAGCAATTCTTAAATAATTCACTCAGGGCATGTGATGCAACCGGGATTGACCACATCTACACCCAGAGCTGGTTGAGACATAAGGCTGGACACTTCAGGCTGATAGCATTGGTGAGTTTAGGTGAGCAAATGCACACCCTTTGAAGTCATACTGTATGGTACCTATTCCATGGGTCCCAACTCTTCAGGTTCAAGGGATTCTTCCTCCAGCTAAAACATGCATGTGAAACCCACAGTATGGTCCAGCGTGTTATGGGGAAATGATTTAAAATGCATCTCAGTTTTCGTATCCTGGTCCTCGGGTTCACCATTCCAGATGATTTACTAACAGTCTCCCTGCTTGGAGAGTCAGTGCCTTTAACCTCCTGTTTGGCACAGCTTGCAATTTCTGTGCAAGATGAACAGGAATAGGGAGAACCAATGAGAGACTAGCTGTAGGTGTCTGCACGGGCAAATGTAACGCTCATTTCCCACCAGGAAGAGGAATTTACCAAAGGCTCAGCATGCCCTGCCCGAAACAGATTAGGGCCTGAAGCAATCCTGCGGTTTTGTGCCCAGTTCACAAGAAAGCGAGTTGAAGAAAGGAGCTCAGGGGCACTGTAATTCACAAACCTGCAGAGTTATAAATGACAGCTATCCTCCAAAAATATATTGAAGTAAGCCTGCGAAGGGGACTTGAAAGCGGGGCAGAATTTCAGGAAAACGATTGCAGGGGGTAGACTGGAATTGCCCTGAAAGCATAGGAAAAGAGGCAGAACGTCGACAATGATGCACTTGGCCAAAAAGGGCGTATGCGTTTTTTCCTGAATATATTCAGGAAAAAACGCATACGCCCTTTTTGGCCAACCAAGCAAGCCTGTAAAGGAAATCTGCACTACAATGAAGTCTCACTGCCCCCCGGGCAAGAGGGCCATCTGAAAAAAGTGTAAAATCCAGAAAGGTAGGACAGGATATGGAGAACAGGGAGCCTTGTTATGCTGATTGGCAGGATGTAAATTGCCAGCAGCCAGCCTGGAGAAGTGTATGGTGTTTCCTGAAACACATAAGAAACAAAGCAACACAGTCTATGGCACTTCCACTTATGGTCCTATAGCTTACGGAAATTAAAATCAAAAACAGACAGCCACCCCAATATTTGGGACGGCTGTGTTCACAAGAAGCTCGTCTACAGTAACAGGTAAATATCCCAGAAAGCAAAATATGGATAAAGAAGTTGTGGCACGTACGTACAATGCAATATCACTCAGCAATGAAATCTGTGTCATCAGGCCCGTAGCGGCATAGTGAGTGGATGCAGGTACGGTGATTCTACGTGAACTACGTCACACAGAAAAAGAAACATCATAAGATATCACTAATACACGGAATGTAAACTTGACTACACATGAACTGAATTACAAAACAGAACAGGGTCTCAAATTTAGAAAACCAACAATGCTTGCTTATGGGGAAAGGTGCGTTGGGGTGCTTCATAAAACCAGAGACTGAAATTAGCACAGATAACTTTCCATAAGCCAAATATGTAATAGACAAGACCTACTCCTTGCTCAACGAAATGGACCCAACACCACATATTCAACGCCTAGGAATATACCTGACTAGGAAGAATCTTAAAACCCATGGATATATATGTCTCCATAAGAGAATCAAGCGTGTGTACAGCGGCATAAACGCAGCAGTGAAAATCCGATAAATCCCATTATCAAAATAAATTTCAAAAAAAAATCATAAAGACAGTGAAATAGAGAGCAATTCTTAAATAATTCACTCAGGGCATGTGATGCAACCGGGATTTAACACATCTACACCCAGAGCCGGTTGAGACATAAGGCTGGACACTTCAGGCTGATAGCATTGGTGAGTTTCGGTGAGCAAATGCAGACCCTTTGAAGTCATACTGCATGGTACCCATTCCATGGGTCCCAACTCTCCAGGTTCAAGGGATTCTTCCTCCAGCTAAAACATGCATGGGAAACCAAGAGTATCGTCCACCATGTGATTGGGAAATGATTTAAAATGCATCTCAGTTTTCGTATCCTGGTCCTCGGGTTCACCATTCCAGATGCTTTACTAACACTCTCCCCGCTTGGAGAGTCAGTGCCTTTAACCTCCTCTTTGGCACAGCTTGCAATTTCTGTGCAAAATGAACAGGAATAGGGAGAACCAATGAGAGACTAGCTGTAGGTGTCTGCACGGGCAAATGTAACGCTCATTGCCCACCAGGAAGAGGAATTAAACAAAGGCTCAGTGTGCCCTGCTGGAAACAGATTAGGGCCTGAAGCAATCCTGCGGTTTTGTGCCCAGCTCACAAGAAAGCGAGTTGAAGAAAGGAGCTCAGGGGCACTGTAATTCACAAACCTGCAGAGTTATAAATGACAGCTTTCCTCCAAAAATATATTGAAGTAAGCCTGCGAAGGGGACTTGAAAGCGGGGCAGAATTTCAGGAAAACGATTGCAGGGGGTAGACTGGAATTGCCCTGAAAGCATAGGAAAAGAGGCAGAACGTCGACAATGATGCACTTGGCCAAAAAGGGCGTATGCGTTTTTTCCTGAATATATTCAGGAAAAAACGCATACGCCCTTTTTGGCCAACCAAGCAAGCCTGTAAATGAAATCTGCACTACAATGAAGTCTCACTGCCCCCCTGGCAAAAGGGCCATCTGAAAAAAGTGTAAAATCCAGAAAGGTAGGACAGGATATGGAGAACAGGGAGCCTTGTTATGCTGATTGGCAGGATGTAAATTGCCAGCAGCCACCCTGGAGAAGTGTATGGTGTTTCCTGAAACACGAAAGAAACAAAGCAACACAGCCTATGGCACTTCCACTTATGGTCCTATAGCTTACGGAAATTAAAATCAAAAACAGACAGCCACCCCAATATTTGAGACGGCTGTGTTCACAAGAAGCTCGTCTACAGTATCAGGTAAATATCCCAGAAAGCAAAAAATGGATAAAGAACTTGTGGCACGTACGTACAATGCAATATCACTCAGCAATGAAATCTGTGTCATCAGGCCCATAGCGGCATAGTGAGTGGATGCAGGTACGGTGATTCTACGTGAACTACGTCACACAGAAAAAGAAACATCATAAGATATCACGAATACACGGAATGTAAACTTGACTACACATGAACTGAATTACAAAATAGAAAAGGGTCTCAAATTTAGAAAACCAACTAGTGCTTGCTTATGGGGAAAGGTGCCTTGGGGTGCTGCATAAAACCAGAGACTGAAATTAGCACAGATAACTTTCCATAAGCCCAATATGTAATAGACAAGACCTACTCCTTGCTCAACGAAATGGACCCCGCACCACATATTCAACGCCTAGGAATATACCTGACTAGGAAGAATCTTAAAACCCATGGATATATATGTCTCCGTAAGAGAATCAAGGGTGTGTACAGCGGCCGAAAGGCAGCAGTGAAAATCCGATAAATCCCATTATCAAAATAAATTTCGAAAACAAAACACAAAGACAGTGAAATAGAGAGCAATTCTTAAATAATTCACTCAGGGCATGTGATGCAACCGGGATTGACCACATCTACACCCAGAGCTGGTTGAGACATAAGGCTGGACACTTCAGGCTGATAGCATTGGTGAGTTTAGGTGAGCAAATGCACACCCTTTGAAGTCATACTGTATGGTACCTATTCCATGGGTCCCAACTCTTCAGGTTCAAGGGATTCTTCCTCCAGCTAAAACATGCATGTGAAACCCACAGTATGGTCCACCGTGTTATGGGGAAATGATTTAAAATGCATCTCAGTTTTCGTATCCTGGTCCTCGGGTTCACCATTCCAGATGATTTACTAACAGTCTCCCTGCTTGGAGAGTCAGTGCCTTTAACCTCCTGTTTGGCACAGCTTGCAATTTCTGTGCAAGATGAACAGGAATAGGGAGAACCAATGAGAGACTAGCTGTAGGTGTCTGCACGGGCAAATGTAACGCTCATTTCCCACCAGGAAGAGGAATTTACCAAAGGCTCAGCATGCCCTGCCCGAAACAGATTAGGGCCTGAAGCAATCCTGCGGTTTTGTGCCCAGTTCACAAGAAAGCGAGTTGAAGAAAGGAGCTCAGGGGCACTGTAATTCACAAACCTGCAGAGTTATAAATGACAGCTATCCTCCAAAAATATATTGAAGTAAGCCTGCGAAGGGGACTTGAAAGCGGGGCAGAATTTCAGGAAAACGATTGCAGGGGGTAGACTGGAATTGCCCTGAAAGCATAGGAAAAGAGGCAGAACGTCGACAATGATGCACTTGGCCAAAAAGGGCGTATGCGTTTTTTCCTGAATATATTCAGGAAAAAACGCATACGCCCTTTTTGGCCAACCAAGCAAGCCTGTAAAGGAAATCTGCACTACAATGAAGTCTCACTGCCCCCCGGGCAAGAGGGCCATCTGAAAAAAGTGTAAAATCCAGAAAGGTAGGACAGGATATGGAGAACAGGGAGCCTTGTTATGCTGATTGGCAGGATGTAAATTGCCAGCAGCCAGCCTGGAGAAGTGTATGGTGTTTCCTGAAACACATAAGAAACAAAGCAACACAGTCTATGGCACTTCCACTTATGGTCCTATAGCTTACGGAAATTAAAATCAAAAACAGACAGCCACCCCAATATTTGGGACGGCTGTGTTCACAAGAAGCTCGTCTACAGTAACAGGTAAATATCCCAGAAAGCAAAATATGGATAAAGAAGTTGTGGCACGTACGTACAATGCAATATCACTCAGCAATGAAATCTGTGTCATCAGGCCCGTAGCGGCATAGTGAGTGGATGCAGGTACGGTGATTCTACGTGAACTACGTCACACAGAAAAAGAAACATCATAAGATATCACTAATACACGGAATGTAAACTTGACTACACATGAACTGAATTACAAAACAGAACAGGGTCTCAAATTTAGAAAACCAACTAGTGCTTGCTTATGGGGAAAGGTGCGTTGGGGTGCTTCATAAAACCAGAGACTGAAATTAGCACAGATAACTTTCCATAAGCCAAATATGTAATAGACAAGACCTACTCCTTGCTCAACGAAATGGACCCAACACCACATATTCAACGCCTAGGAATATACCTGACTAGGAAGAATCTTAAAACCCATGGATATATATGTCTCCGTAAGAGAATCAAGCGTGTGTACAGCGGCATAAACGCAGCAGTGAAAATCCGATAAATCCCATTATCAAAATAAATTTCAAAAAAAAATCATAAAGACAGTGAAATAGAGAGCAATTCTTAAATAATTCACTCAGGGCATGTGATGCAACCGGGATTTAACACATCTACACCCAGAGCTGGTTGAGACATAAGGCTGGACACTTCAGGCTGATAGCATTGGTGAGTTTCGGTGAGCAAATGCAGACCCTTTGAAGTCATACTGCATGGTACCCATTCCATGGGTCCCAACTCTCCAGGTTCAAGGGATTCTTCCTCCAGCTAAAACATGCATGGGAAACCAAGAGTATCGTCCACCATGTGATTGGGAAATGATTTAAAATGCATCTCAGTTTTCGTATCCTGGTCCTCGGGTTCACCATTCCAGATGCTTTACTAACACTCTCCCCGCTTGGAGAGTCAGTGCCTTTAACCTCCTCTTTGGCACAGCTTGCAATTTCTGTGCAAAATGAACAGGAATAGGGAGAACCAATGAGAGACTAGCTGTAGGTGTCTGCACGGGCAAATGTAACGCTCATTGCCCACCAGGAAGAGGAATTAAACAAAGGCTCAGTGTGCCCTGCTGGAAACAGATTAGGGCCTGAAGCAATCCTGCGGTTTTGTGCCCAGCTCACAAGAAAGCGAGTTGAAGAAAGGAGCTCAGGGGCACTGTAATTCACAAACCTGCAGAGTTATAAATGACAGCTTTCCTACAAAAATATATTGAAGTAAGCCTGCGAAGGGGACTTGAAAGCGGGGCAGAATTTCAGGAAAACGATTGCAGGGGGTAGACTGGAATTGCCCTGAAAGCATAGGAAAAGAGGCAGAACGTCGACAATGATGCACTTGGCCAAAAAGGGCGTATGCGTTTTTTCCTGAATATATTCAGGAAAAAACGCATACGCCCTTTTTGGCCAACCAAGCAAGCCTGTAAATGAAATCTGCACTACAATGAAGTCTCACTGCCCCCCTGGCAAAAGGGCCATCTGAAAAAAGTGTAAAATCCAGAAAGGTAGGACAGGATATGGAGAACAGGGAGCCTTGTTATGCTGATTGGCAGGATGTAAATTGCCAGCAGCCACCCTGGAGAAGTGTATGGTGTTTCCTGAAACACGAAAGAAACAAAGCAACACAGCCTATGGCACTTCCACTTATGGTCCTATAGCTTACGGAAATTAAAATCAAAAACAGACAGCCACCCCAATATTTGAGACGGCTGTGTTCACAAGAAGCTCGTCTACAGTATCAGGTAAATATCCCAGAAAGCAAAAAATGGATAAAGAACTTGTGGCACGTACGTACAATGCAATATCACTCAGCAATGAAATCTGTGTCATCAGGCCCATAGCGGCATAGTGAGTGGATGCAGGTACGGTGATTCTACGTGAACTACGTCACACAGAAAAAGAAACATCATAAGATATCACGAATACACGGAATGTAAACTTGACTACACATGAACTGAATTACAAAATAGAAAAGGGTCTCAAATTTAGAAAACCAACTAGTGCTTGCTTATGGGGAAAGGTGCCTTGGGGTGCTGCATAAAACCAGAGACTGAAATTAGCACAGATAACTTTCCATAAGCCCAATATGTAATAGACAAGACCTACTCCTTGCTCAACGAAATGGACCCAACACCACATATTCAACGCCTAGGAATATACCTGACTAGGAAGAATCTTAAAACCCATGGATATATATGTCTCCGTAAGAGAATCAAGGGTGTGTACAGCGGCCGAAAGGCAGCAGTGAAAATCCGATAAATCCCATTATCAAAATAAATTTCGAAAACAAAACACAAAGACAGTGAAATAGAGAGCAATTCTTAAATAATTCACTCAGGGCATGTGATGCAACCGGGATTGACCACATCTACACCCAGAGCTGGTTGAGACATAAGGCTGGACACTTCAGGCTGATAGCATTGGTGAGTTTAGGTGAGCAAATGCACACCCTTTGAAGTCATACTGTATGGTACCTATTCCATGGGTCCCAACTCTTCAGGTTCAAGGGATTCTTCCTCCAGCTAAAACATGCATGGGAAACCCACAGTATGGTCCACCGTGTTATGGGGAAATGATTTAAAATGCATCTCAGTTTTCGTATCCTGGTCCTCGGGTTCACCATTCCAGATGATTTACTAACAGTCTCCCTGCTTGGAGAGTCAGTGCCTTTAACCTCCTGTTTGGCACAGCTTGCAATTTCTGTGCAAGATGAACAGGAATAGGGAGAACCAATGAGAGACTAGCTGTAGGTGTCTGCACGGGCAAATGTAACGCTCATTTCCCACCAGGAAGAGGAATTTACCAAAGGCTCAGCATGCCCTGCCCGAAACAGATTAGGGCCTGAAGCAATCCTGCGGTTTTGTGCCCAGTTCACAAGAAAGCGAGTTGAAGAAAGGAGCTCAGGGGCACTGTAATTCACAAACCTGCAGAGTTATAAATGACAGCTATCCTCCAAAAATATATTGAAGTAAGCCTGCGAAGGGGACTTGAAAGCAGGGCAGAATTTCAGGAAAACGATTGCAGGGGGTAGACTGGAATTGCCCTGAAAGCATAGGAAAAGAGGCAGAACGTCGACAATGATGCACTTGGCCAAAAAGGGCGTATGCGTTTTTTCCTGAATATATTCAGGAAAAAACGCATACGCCCTTTTTGGCCAAGCAAGCAAGCCTGTAAAGGAAATCTGCACTACAATGAAGTCTCACTGCCCCCCGGGCAAGAGGGCCATCTGAAAAAAGTGTAAAATCCAGAAAGGTAGGACAGGATATGGAGAACAGGGAGCCTTGTTATGCTGATTGGCAGGATGTAAATTGCCAGCAGCCAGCCTGAAGAAGTGTATGGTGTTTCCTGAAACACATAAGAAACAAAGCAACACAGTCTATGGCACTTCCACTTATGGTCCTATAGCTTACGGAAATTAAAATCAAAAACAGACAGCCACCCCAATATTTGGGACGGCTGTGTTCACAAGAAGCTCGTCTACAGTAACAGGTAAATATCCCAGAAAGCAAAATATGGATAAAGAAGTTGTGGCACGTACGTACAATGCAATATCACTCAGCAATGAAATCTGTGTCATCAGGCCCGTAGCGGCATAGTGAGTGGATGCAGGTACGGTGATTCTACGTGAACTACGTCACACAGAAAAAGAAACATCATAAGATATCACTAATACACGGAATGTAAACTTGACTACACATGAACTGAATTACAAAACAGAACAGGGTCTCAAATTTAGAAAACCAACTAGTGCTTGCTTATGGGGAAAGGTGCCTTGGGGTGCTTCATAAAACCAGAGACTGAAATTAGCACAGATAACTTTCCATAAGCCAAATATGTAATAGAGAAGACCTACTCCTTGCTCAACGAAATGGACCCAACACCACATATTCAACGCCTAGGAATATACCTGACTAGGAAGAATCTTAAAACCCATGGATATATATGTCTCCGTAAGAGAATCAAGGGTGTGTACAGCGGCCGAAAGGCAGCAGTGAAAATCCGATAAATCCCATTATCAAAATAAATTTCGAAAACAAAACACAAAGACAGTGAAATAGAGAGCAATTCTTAAATAATTCACTCAGGGCATGTGATGCAACCGGGATTGACCACATCTACACCCAGAGCTGGTTGAGACATAAGGCTGGACACTTCAGGCTGATAGCATTGGTGAGTTTAGGTGAGCAAATGCACACCCTTTGAAGTCATACTGTATGGTACCTATTCCATGGGTCCCAACTCTTCAGGTTCAAGGGATTCTTCCTCCAGCTAAAACATGCATGTGAAACCCACAGTATGGTCCACCGTGTTATGGGGAAATGATTTAAAATGCATCTCAGTTTTCGTATCCTGGTCCTCGGGTTCACCATTCCAGATGATTTACTAACAGTCTCCCTGCTTGGAGAGTCAGTGCCTTTAACCTCCTCTTTGGCACAGCTTGCAATTTCTGTGCAAGATGAACAGGAATAGGGAGAACCAATGAGAGACTAGCTGTAGGTGTCTGCACGGGCAAATGTAACGCTCATTTCCCACCAGGAAGAGGAATTTACCAAAGGCTCAGCATGCCCTGCCCGAAACAGATTAGGGCCTGAAGCAATCCTGCGGTTTTGTGCCCAGTTCACAAGAAAGCGAGTTGAAGAAAGGAGCTCAGGGGCACTGTAATTCACAAACCTGCAGAGTTATAAATGACAGCTATCCTCCAAAAATATATTGAAGTAAGCCTGCGAAGGGGACTTGAAAGCGGGGCAGAATTTCTGGAAAACGATTGCAGGGGGTAGACTGGAATTGCCCTGAAAGCATAGGAAAAGAGGCAGAACGTCGACAATGATGCACTTGGCCAAAAAGGGCGTATGCGTTTTTTCCTGAATATATTCAGGAAAAAACGCATACGCCCTTTTTGGCCAACCAAGCAAGCCTGTAAAGGAAATCTGCACTACAATGAAGTCTCACTGCCCCCCGGGCAAGAGGGCCATCTGAAAAAAGTGTAAAATCCAGAAAGGTAGGACAGGATATGGAGAACAGGGAGCCTTGTTATGCTGATTGGCAGGATGTAAATTGTGAAGAGCCACCCTGGAGCAATGTATGGTGTTTCCTGAAACACATAAGAAATAAAGCAACACAGCCTATGGCAATTGCACTTATGGTCCTATTGCTTAGGGAAATTAAAATCAAAAACAGAGAGCCACCCCAATATTTGGGACGGCTGTGTTCACAAGAAGCTCGTCTACAGTAACAGGTAAATATCCCAGAAAGCAAAATATGGATAAAGAAGTTGTGGCACGTACGTACAATGCAATATCACTCAGCAATGAAATCTGTGTCATCAGGCCCGTAGCGGCATAGTGAGTGGATGCAGGTACGGTGATTCTACGTGAACTACGTCACACAGAAAAAGAAACATCATAAGATATCACTAATACACGGAATGTAAACTTGACTACACATGAACTGAATTACAAAACAGAACAGGGTCTCAAATTTAGAAAACCAACTAGTGCTTGCTTATGGGGAAAGGTGCGTTGGGGTGCTTCATAAAACCAGAGACTGAAATTAGCACAGATAACTTTCCATAAGCCAAATATGTAATAGACAAGACCTACTCCTTGCTCAACGAAATGGACCCAACACCACATATTCAACGCCTAGGAATATACCTGACTAGGAAGAATCTTAAAACCCATGGATATATATGTCTCCGTAAGAGAATCAAGCGTGTGTACAGCGGCATAAACGCAGCAGTGAAAATCCGATAAATCCCATTATCAAAATAAATTTCAAAAAAAAATCATAAAGACAGTGAAATAGAGAGCAATTCTTAAATAATTCACTCAGGGCATGTGATGCAACCGGGATTTAACACATCTACACCCAGAGCTGGTTGAGACATAAGGCTGGACACTTCAGGCTGATAGCATTGGTGAGTTTCGGTGAGCAAATGCAGACCCTTTGAAGTCATACTGCATGGTACCCATTCCATGGGTCCCAACTCTCCAGGTTCAAGGGATTCTTCCTCCGGCTAAAACATGCATGGGAAACCCACAGTATCGTCCACCGTGTGATTGGGAAACGATTTAAAATGTATCTCAGTTTTCGTATCCTGGTCCTCGGGTTCACCATTCCAAATGCTTTACAAACATTCTCCCTGCTTGGAGAGTCAGTGCCTTTAACCTCCTCTTTGGCTCAGCTTGCAATTTCTGTGCAAGATGAACAGGAATAGGGAGAACGAATAAGACACTAGCTCTAGGTGTGTGCAAGGGCAAATGTAACGCTCATTTCCCACCAGGAAGAGGAATTAACCAAAGGCTCAGTGTGCCCTGCTGGAAACAGATTAGGGCGTGAAGCAATCCTGCGGTTTTGTGCCCAGCTCACAAGAAAGCGAGTTGAAGAAAGGAGCTCAGGGGCACTGTAATTCACAAACCTGCAGAGTTATAAATGACAGCTATCCTTCAAAAGTATATTGAAGTAAGCCTGCGAAGGGGACTTGAAAGTGGGGCAGAATTTCAGGAAAACGATTGCAGGGGGTAGACTGGAATTGCCCTGAAAGCATAGGAAAAGAGGCACAACGTCGACAATGATGCACTTGGCCAAAAAGGGCGTATGCTTTTTTTCCTGAATATATACAGGAAAAAACGCATATGCCCTTTTTGGCCAACCAAGCAAGCCTGTAAAGGAAATCTGCACTACAATGAAGTCTCACTGGCCCCTGGGCAAAAGGGCCATCTGAAAAAAGTGTAAAATCCAGAAAGGTAGGACAGGATATGGAGAACAGGGAGCCTTTTAATGCTGATTGGCAGGATGTAAATTGTGAAGAGCCACCCTGGAGCAGTGTATGGTGTTTCCTGAAACACATAAGAAATAAAGCAACACAGCCTATGGCAATTGCACTTATGGTCCTATTGCTTAGGGAAATTAAAATCAAAAACAGAGAGCCACCCCAATATTTGGGACGGCTGTGTTCACAAGAAGCTCGTCTACAGTAACAGGTCAATATCCCAGAAAGCAAAATATGGATAAAGAAGTTGTGGCACGTACGTGCAATGCAATATCACTCAGCAATGAAATCTGTGTCATCAGGCCCGTAGCGGCATAGTGAGTGGATGCAGGTACGGTGATTCTACGTGAACTACGTCACACAGAAAAATAAACATCATAAGATATCAGTAATACACGGAATGTAAACTTGACTACACATGAACTGAATTACAAAACAGAACAGGGTCTCAAATTTAGAAAACCAACTAGTGCTTGCTTATGGGGAAAGGTGCGTTGGGGTGCTTCATAAAACCAGAGACTGAAATTAGCACAGATAACTTTCCATAAGCCAAATATGTAATAGACAAGACCTACTCCTTGCTCAACGAAATGGACCCAACACCACATATTCAACGCCTAGGAATATACCTGACTAGGAAGAATCTTAAAACCCATGGATATATATGTCTCCGTAAGAGAATCAAGCGTGTGTACAGCGGCATAAACGCAGCAGTGAAAATCCGATAAATCCCATTATCAAAATAAATTTCAAAAAAAAATCATAAAGACAGTGAAATAGAGAGCAATTCTTAAATAATTCACTCAGGGCATGTGATGCAACCGGGATTTAACACATCTACACCCAGAGCTGGTTGAGACATAAGGCTGGACACTTCAGGCTGATAGCATTGGTGAGTTTCGGTGAGCAAATTCAGACCCTTTGAAGTCATACTGCATGGTACCCATTCCATGGGTCCCAACTCTCCAGGTTCAAGGGATTCTTCCTCCAGCTAAAACATGCATGGGAAACCAAGAGTATCGTCCACCATGTGATTGGGAAATGATTTAAAATGCATCTCAGTTTTCGTATCCTGGTCCTCGGGTTCACCATTCCAGATGCTTTACTAACACTCTCCCCGCTTGGAGAGTCAGTGCCTTTAACCTCCTCTTTGGCACAGCTTGCAATTTCTGTGCAAAATGAACAGGAATAGGGAGAACCAATGAGAGACTAGCTGTAGGTGTCTGCACGGGCAAATGTAACGCTCATTGCCCACCAGGAAGAGGAATTAAACAAAGGCTCAGTGTGCCCTGCTAGAAACAGATTAGGGCCTGAAGCAATCCTGCGGTTTTGTGCCCAGCTCACAAGAAAGCGAGTTGAAGAAAGGAGCTCAGGGGCACTGTAATTCACAAACCTGCAGAGTTATAAATGACAGCTTTCCTCCAAAAATATATTGAAGTAAGCCTGCGAAGGGGACTTGAAAGCGGGGCAGAATTTCAGGAAAACGATTGCAGGGGGTAGACTGGAATTGCCCTGAAAGCATAGGAAAAGAGGCAGAACGTCGACAATGATGCACTTGGCCAAAAAGGGCGTATGCGTTTTTTCCTGAATATATTCAGGAAAAAACGCATACGCCCTTTTTGGCCAACCAAGCAAGCCTGTAAATGAAATCTGCACTACAATGAAGTCTCACTGCCCCCCTGGCAAAAGGGCCATCTGAAAAAAGTGTAAAATCCAGAAAGGTAGGACAGGATATGGAGAACAGGGAGCCTTGTTATGCTGATTGGCAGGATGTAAATTGCCAGCAGCCACCCTGGAGAAGTGTATGGTGTTTCCTGAAACACGAAAGAAACAAAGCAACACAGCCTATGGCACTTCCACTTATGGTCCTATAGCTTACGGAAATTAAAATCAAAAACAGACAGCCACCCCAATATTTGAGACGGCTGTGTTCACAAGAAGCTCGTCTACAGTATCAGGTAAATATCCCAGAAAGCAAAAAATGGATAAAGAACTTGTGGCACGTACGTACAATGCAATATCACTCAGCAATGAAATCTGTGTCATCAGGCCCATAGCGGCATAGTGAGTGGATGCAGGTACGGTGATTCTACGTGAACTACGTCACACAGAAAAAGAAACATCATAAGATATCACGAATACACGGAATGTAAACTTGACTACACATGAACTGAATTACAAAATAGAAAAGGGTCTCAAATTTAGAAAACCAACTAGTGCTTGCTTATGGGGAAAGGTGCCTTGGGGTGCTGCATAAAACCAGAGACTGAAATTAGCACAGATAACTTTCCATAAGCCCAATATGTAATAGACAAGACCTACTCCTTGCTCAACGAAATGGACCCAACACCACATATTCAACGCCTAGGAATATACCTGACTAGGAAGAATCTTAAAACCCATGGATATATATGTCTCCGTAAGAGAATCAAGGGTGTGTACAGCGGCCGAAAGGCAGCAGTGAAAATCCGATAAATCCCATTATCAAAATAAATTTCGAAAACAAAACACAAAGACAGTGAAATAGAGAGCAATTCTTAAATAATTCACTCAGGGCATGTGATGCAACCGGGATTGACCACATCTACACCCAGAGCTGGTTGAGACATAAGGCTGGACACTTCAGGCTGATAGCATTGGTGAGTTTAGGTGAGCAAATGCACACCCTTTGAAGTCATACTGTATGGTACCTATTCCATGGGTCCCAACTCTTCAGGTTCAAGGGATTCTTCCTCCAGCTAAAACATGCATGTGAAACCCACAGTATGGTCCACCGTGTTATGGGGAAATGATTTAAAATGCATCTCAGTTTTCGTATCCTGGTCCTCGGGTTCACCATTCCAGATGATTTACTAACAGTCTCCCTGCTTGGAGAGTCAGTGCCTTTAACCTCCTGTTTGGCACAGCTTGCAATTTCTGTGCAAGATGAACAGGAATAGGGAGAACCAATGAGAGACTAGCTGTAGGTGTCTGCACGGGCAAATGTAACGCTCATTTCCCACCAGGAAGAGGAATTTACCAAAGGCTCAGCATGCCCTGCCCGAAACAGATTAGGGCCTGAAGCAATCCTGCGGTTTTGTGCCCAGTTCACAAGAAAGCGAGTTGAAGAAAGGAGCTCAGGGGCACTGTAATTCACAAACCTGCAGAGTTATAAATGACAGCTATCCTCCAAAAATATATTGAAGTAAGCCTGCGAAGGGGACTTGAAAGCGGGGCAGAATTTCAGGAAAACGATTGCAGGGGGTAGACTGGAATTGCCCTGAAAGCATAGGAAAAGAGGCAGAACGTCGACAATGATGCACTTGGCCAAAAAGGGCGTATGCGTTTTTTCCTGCATATATTCAGGGAAAAACGCATACGCCCTTTTTGGCCAACCAAGCAAGCCTGTAAAGGAAATCTGCACTACAATGAAGTCTCACTGCCCCCCGGGCAAGAGGGCCATCTGAAAAAAGTGTAAAATCCAGAAAGGTAGGACAGGATATGGAGAACAGGGAGCCTTGTTATGCTGATTGGCAGGATGTAAATTGCCAGCAGCCAGCCTGGAGAAGTGTATGGTGTTTCCTGAAACACATAAGAAACAAAGCAACACAGTCTATGGCACTTCCACTTATGGTCCTATAGCTTACGGAAATTAAAATCAAAAACAGACAGCCACCCCAATATTTGGGACGGCTGTGTTCACAAGAAGCTCGTCTACAGTAACAGGTAAATATCCCAGAAAGCAAAATATGGATAAAGAAGTTGTGGCACGTACGTACAATGCAATATCACTCAGCAATGAAATCTGTGTCATCAGGCCCGTAGCGGCATAGTGAGTGGATGCAGGTACGGTGATTCTACGTGAACTACGTCACACAGAAAAAGAAACATCATAAGATATCACTAATACACGGAATGTAAACTTGACTACACATGAACTGAATTACAAAACAGAACAGGGTCTCAAATTTAGAAAACCAACTAGTGCTTGCTTATGGGGAAAGGTGCGTTGGGGTGCTTCATAAAACCAGAGACTGAAATTAGCACAGATAACTTTCCATAAGCCAAATATGTAATAGACAAGACCTACTCCTTGCTCAACGAAATGGACCCAACACCACATATTCAACGCCTAGGAATATACCTGACTAGGAAGAATCTTAAAACCCATGGATATATATGTCTCCGTAAGAGAATCAAGCGTGTGTACAGCGGCATAAACGCAGCAGTGAAAATCCGATAAATCCCATTATCAAAATAAATTTCAAAAAAAAATCATAAAGACAGTGAAATAGAGAGCAATTCTTAAATAATTCACTCAGGGCATGTGATGCAACCGGGATTTAACACATCTACACCCAGAGCTGGTTGAGACATAAGGCTGGACACTTCAGGCTGATAGCATTGGTGAGTTTCGGTGAGCAAATGCAGACCCTTTGAAGTCATACTGCATGGTACCCATTCCATGGGTCCCAACTCTCCAGGTTCAAGGGATTCTTCCTCCAGCTAAAACATGCATGGGAAACCAAGAGTATCGTCCACCATGTGATTGGGAAATGATTTAAAATGCATCTCAGTTTTCGTATCCTGGTCCTCGGGTTCACCATTCCAGATGCTTTACTAACACTCTCCCCGCTTGGAGAGTCAGTGCCTTTAACCTCCTCTTTGGCACAGCTTGCAATTTCTGTGCAAAATGAACAGGAATAGGGAGAACCAATGAGAGACTAGCTGTAGGTGTCTGCACGGGCAAATGTAACGCTCATTGCCCACCAGGAAGAGGAATTAAACAAAGGCTCAGTGTGCCCTGCTGGAAACAGATTAGGGCCTGAAGCAATCCTGCGGTTTTGTGCCCAGCTCACAAGAAAGCGAGTTGAAGAAAGGAGCTCAGGGGCACTGTAATTCACAAACCTGCAGAGTTATAAATGACAGCTTTCCTCCAAAAATATATTGAAGTAAGCCTGCGAAGGGGACTTGAAAGCGGGGCAGAATTTCAGGAAAACGATTGCAGGGGGTAGACTGGAATTGCCCTGAAAGCATAGGAAAAGAGGCAGAACGTCGACAATGATGCACTTGGCCAAAAAGGGCGTATGCGTTTTTTCCTGAATATATTCAGGAAAAAACGCATACGCCCTTTTTGGCCAACCAAGCAAGCCTGTAAATGAAATCTGCACTACAATGAAGTCTCACTGCCCCCCGGGCAAAAGGGCCATCTGAAAAAAGTGTAAAATCCAGAAAGGTAGGACAGGATATGGAGAACAGGGAGCCTTGTTATGCTGATTGGCAGGATGTAAATTGCCAGCAGCCAGCCTGGAGAAGTGTATGGTGTTTCCTGAAACACGTAAGAAACAAAGCAACACAGCCTATGGCACTTCCACTTATGGTCCCAAAGATTACGGAAATTAAAATCAAAAACAGACAGCCACCCCAATGTTTGGGACGGCTGTGTTCACAAGAAGCTCGTCTACAGTACCAGGTAAATATCCCAGAAAGCAAAAAATGGATAAAGAAGTTGTGGCACGTACGTGCAATGCAATATCACTCAGCAATGAAATCTGTGTCACCAGGTCCGTAGCGGCATAGTGAGTGGATGCAGGTACGGTGATTCTACGTGAACTACGTCACACAGAAAAAGAAACATCATAAGATATCACTAATACAGGGAATGTAAACTTGACTACACATGAACTGAATTACAAAATAGAAAAGGGTCTCAAATTTAGAAAACCAACTAGTGCTTGCTTATGGGGAAAGGTGCCTTGGGGTGCTGCATAAAACCAGAGACTGAAATTAGCACAGATAACTTTCCATAAGCCCAATATGTAATAGACAAGACCTACTCCTTGCTCAACGAAATGGACCCAACACCACATATTCAACGCCTAGGAATATACCTGACTAGGAAGAATCTTAAAACCCATGGATATATATGTCTCCGTAAGAGAATCAAGGGTGTGTACAGCGGCCGAAAGGCAGCAGTGAAAATCCGATAAATCCCATTATCAAAATAAATTTCGAAAACAAAACACAAAGACAGTGAAATAGAGAGCAATTCTTAAATAATTCACTCAGGGCATGTGATGCAACCGGGATTGACCACATCTACACCCAGAGCTGGTTGAGACATAAGGCTGGACACTTCAGGCTGATAGCATTGGTGAGTTTCGGTGAGCAAATGCACACCCTTTGAAGTCATACTGTATGGTACCTATTCCATGGGTCCCAACTCTTCAGGTTCAAGGGATTCTTCCTCCAGCTAAAACATGCATGTGAAACCCACAGTATGGTCCACCGTGTTATGGGGAAATGATTTAAAATGCATCTCAGTTTTCGTATCCTGGTCCTCGGGTTCACCATTCCAGATGATTTACTAACAGTCTCCCTGCTTGGAGAGTCAGTGCCTTTAACCTCCTGTTTGGCACAGCTTGCAATTTCTGTGCAAGATGAACAGGAATAGGGAGAACCAATGAGAGACTAGCTGTAGGTGTCTGCACGGGCAAATGTAACGCTCATTTCCCACCAGGAAGAGGAATTTACCAAAGGCTCAGCATGCCCTGCCCGAAACAGATTAGGGCCTGAAGCAATCCTGCGGTTTTGTGCCCAGTTCACAAGAAAGCGAGTTGAAGAAAGGAGCTCAGGGGCACTGTAATTCACAAACCTGCAGAGTTATAAATGACAGCTATCCTCCAAAAATATATTGAAGTAAGCCTGCGAAGGGGACTTGAAAGCGGTGCAGAATTTCAGGAAAACGATTGCAGGGGGTAGACTGGAATTGCCCTGAAAGCATAGGAAAAGAGGCAGAACGTCGACAATGATGCACTTGGCCAAAAAGGGCGTATGCGTTTTTTCCTGAATATATTCAGGAAAAAACGCATACGCCCTTTTTGGCCAACCAAGCAAGCCTGTAAATGAAATCTGCACTACAATGAAGTCTCACTGCCCCCCGGGCAAGAGGGCCATCTGAAAAAAGTGTAAAATCCAGAAAGGTAGGACAGGATATGGAGAACAGGGAGCCTTGTTATGCTGATTGGCAGGATGTAAATTGCCAGCAGCCAGCCTGGAGAAGTGTATGGTGTTTCCTGAAACACATAAGAAACAAAGCAACACAGTCTATGGCACTTCCACTTATGGTCCTATAGCTTACGGAAATTAAAATCAAAAACAGACAGCCACCCCAATATTTGGGACGGCTGTGTTCACAAGAAGCTCGTCTACAGTAACAGGTAAATATCCCAGAAAGCAAAATATGGATAAAGAAGTTGTGGCACGTACGTACAATGCAATATCACTCAGCAATGAAATCTGTGTCATCAGGCCCGTAGCGGCATAGTGAGTGGATGCAGGTACGGTGATTCTACGTGAACTACGTCACACAGAAAAAGAAACATCATAAGATATCACTAATACACGGAATGTAAACTTGACTACACATGAACTGAATTACAAAACAGAACAGGGTCTCAAATTTAGAAAACCAACTAGTGCTTGCTTATGGGGAAAGGTGCGTTGGGGTGCTTCATAAAACCAGAGACTGAAATTAGCACAGATAACTTTCCATAAGCCAAATATGTAATAGACAAGACCTACTCCTTGCTCAACGAAATGGACCCAACACCACATATTCAACGCCTAGGAATATACCTGACTAGGAAGAATCTTAAAACCCATGGATATATATGTCTCCGTAAGAGAATGAAGCGTGTGTACAGCGGCATAAACGCAGCAGTGAAAATCCGATAAATCCCATTATCAAAATAAATTTCAAAAAAAAATCATAAAGACAGTGAAATAGAGAGCAATTCTTAAATAATTCACTCAGGGCATGTGATGCAACCGGGATTTAACACATCTACACCCAGAGCTGGTTGAGACATAAGGCTGGACACTTCAGGCTGATAGCATTGGTGAGTTTCGGTGAGCAAATGCAGACCCTTTGAAGTCATACTGCATGGTACCCATTCCATGGGTCCCAACTCTCCAGGTTCAAGGGATTCTTCCTCCAGCTAAAACATGCATGGGAAACCAAGAGTATCATCCACCATGTGATTGGGAAATGATTTAAAATGCATCTCAGTTTTCGTATCCTGGTCCTCGGGTTCACCATTCCAGATGCTTTACTAACACTCTCCCCGCTTGGAGAGTCAGTGCCTTTAACCTCCTCTTTGGCACAGCTTGCAATTTCTGTGCAAAATGAACAGGAATAGGGAGAACCAATGAGAGACTAGCTGTAGGTGTCTGCACGGGCAAATGTAACGCTCATTGCCCACCAGGAAGAGGAATTAAACAAAGGCTCAGTGTGCCCTGCTGGAAACAGATTAGGGCCTGAAGCAATCCTGCGGTTTTGTGCCCAGCTCACAAGAAAGCGAGTTGAAGAAAGGAGCTCAGGGGCACTGTAATTCACAAACCTGCAGAGTTATAAATGACAGCTTTCCTCCAAAAATATATTGAAGTAAGCCTGCGAAGGGGACTTGAAAGCGGGGCAGAATTTCAGGAAAACGATTGCAGGGGGTAGACTGGAATTGCCCTGAAAGCATAGGAAAAGAGGCAGAACGTCGACAATGATGCACTTGGCCAAAAAGGGCGTATGCGTTTTTTCCTGAATATATTCAGGAAAAAACGCATACGCCCTTTTTGGCCAACCAAGCAAGCCTGTAAATGAAATCTGCACTACAATGAAGTCTCACTGCCCCCCGGGCAAAAGGGCCATCTGAAAAAAGTGTAAAATCCAGAAAGGTAGGACAGGATATGGAGAACAGGGAGCCTTGTTATGCTGATTGGCAGGATGTAAATTGCCAGCAGCCACCCTGGAGAAGTGTATGGTGTTTCCTGAAACACGTAAGAAACAAAGCAACACAGCCTATGGCACTTCCACTTATGGTCCCAAAGATTACGGAAATTAAAATCAAAAACAGACAGCCACCCCAATGTTTGGGACGGCTGTGTTCACAAGAAGCTCGTCTACAGTACCAGGTAAATATCCCAGAAAGCAAAAAATGGATAAAGAAGTTGTGGCACGTACGTGCAATGCAATATCACTCAGCAATGAAATCTGTGTCACCAGGTCCGTAGCGGCATAGTGAGTGGATGCAGGTACGGTGATTCTACGTGAACTACGTCACACAGAAAAAGAAACATCATAAGATATCACTAATACACGGAATGTAAACTTGACTACACATGAACTGAATTACAAAACAGAACAGGGTCTCAAATTTAGAAAACCAACTAGTGCTTGCTTATGGGAAAAGGTGCCTAGGGGTGCTGCATAAAACCAGAGACTGAAATTAGCACAGATAACTTTCCATAAGCCAAATATGTAATAGACAAGACCTACTCCTTGCTCAACGAAATGGACACAACACCACATATTCAACGCCTAGGAATATACCTGACTAGGAAGAATCTTAAAACCCATGGATATATATGTCTCCGTAAGAGAATCAAGTGTGTGTACAGCGGCCGAAACGCAGCAGTGAAAATCCGATAAATCCCATTATCAAAATAAATTTTGAAAACAAAACACAAAGATAGTGAAATAGAGAGCAATTCTTAAATAATTCACTCAGGGCATGTGATGCAACCGGGATTGACCATATCTACACCCAGAGCTGGTTGAGACATAAGGCTGGACACTTCAGGCTGATAGCATTGGTGAGTTTCGGTGAGCAAATGCAGACCCTTTGAAGTCATACTGCATGGTACCCATTCAATGGGTCCCAACACTCCAGGTCCAAGGGATTCTTCCTCCAGCTAAAACATGCATGGGAAACCCAGAGTATCGTCCACGTGTGATTGGGAAACGATTTAAAATGCATCTCAGTTTTCGTATCCTGGTCCTCGGGTTCACCATTCCAGATGCTTTACTAACACTCTCCCCGCTTGGAGAGTCAGTGCCTTTAACCTCCTCTGTGGCACAGCTTGCAATTTCTGTGCAAGATGAACAGGAATAGGGAGAACCAATGAGAGACTAGCTGTAGGTGTCTGCATGGGCAAATGTAACGCTCATTGCCCACCAGGAAGAGGAATTAAACAAAGGCTCATTGTGCCCTGCTGGAAACAGATTAGGGCCTGAAGCAATCCTGCGGTTTTGTGCCCAGCTCACAAGAAAGCGAGTTGAAGAAAGGAGCTAAGGGGCACTGTAATTCACAAACCTGCAGAGTTATAAATGACAGCTATCTTCCAAAAGTATAATGAAGTAAGCCTGCGAAGGGGACTTAAAAGCGGGGCAGAATTTCAGGAAAACGATTGCAGGGGGTAGACTGGAATTGCCCTGAAAGTATAGGAAAAGAGGCAGAATGTCGACAATGATGCACTTGGCCAAAAAGGGCGTATGCGTTTTTTCCTGAATATATTCAGGAAAAAACGCATACGCCCTTTTTGGCCAACCAAGCAAGCCTGTAAAGGAAATCTGCACTAAAATGAAGTCTCACTGCCCCCCGGGCAAGAGGGCCATCTGAAAAAAGTGTAAAATCCAGAAAGGTAGGACAGGATATGGAGAACAGGGAGCCTTGTTATGCTGATTGGCAGGATGTAAATTGCCAGCAGCCACCCTGGAGAAGTGTATGGTGTTTCCTGAAAAACGTAAGAAGCAAAGCAACACAGCCTATGGCACTTCCACTTATGGTCCTATTCCTTAGGGAAATGAAAATCAAAAACAGAGAGCCACCCCAACGTTTGGGACGGCTCTGTTCCCAAGAAGCTCGTTTACAGTACCAGGTAAATATCCCAGAAAGCAAAAAATGGATAAAGAAATTGTGACACGTACGTGCAATGCAATGTCACTAAGCAATGAAATCTGTGTCATCAGGCCCGTAGCGGCATAGTGAGTGGATGCAGGTACGGTGATTCTACGTGAACTACGTCACACAGAAAAAGAAACATCATAAGATATCACTAATACACGGAATGTAAACTTGACTACACATGAACTGAATTACAAAACAGAACAGGGTCTCAAATTTAGAAAACCAACTAGTGCTTGCTTATGGGGAAAGGTGTGTTGGGGTGCTGCATAAAACCAGAGACTGAAATTAGCACAGATAACTTTCCATAAGCCAAATATGTAATAGACAAGACCTACTCCTTGCTCAACGAAATGGACCCAACACCACATATTCAACGCCTAGGAATATACCTGACTAGGAAGAATCTTAAAACCCATGGATATATATGTCTCCGTAAGAGAATCAAGCGTGTGTACAGCGGCTGAAACGCAGCAGTGAAAATCCGATAAATCCCATTATCAAAATAAATTTCGAAAACAAAACACAAAGACAGTGAAATAGAGAGCAATTCTTAAATAATTCACTCAGGGCATGTGATGCAACCGGGATTTAACACATCTACAACCAGAGCTGGTTGAGACATAAGGCTGGACACTTCAGGCTGATAGCATTGGTGAGTTTCGGTGAGCAAATGCAGACCCTTTGAAGTCATACTGCATGGTACCCATTCCATGGGTCCCAACTCTCTAGGTTCAAGGGATTCTTCCTCCAGCTAAAACATGCATGGGAAACCCAGAGTATCGTCCACCGTGTGATTGGGAAATGATTTAAAATGCATCTCAGTTTTCGTATCCTGGTCCTCGGGTTCACCATTCCAGATGCTTTACTAACACTCTCCCCGCTTGGAGAGTCAGTGTCTTTAAACTCCTCTGTGGCACAGCTTGCAATTTCTGTGCAAGATGAACAGTAATAAGGAGAACCAATGAGAGACTAGTTGTAGGTGTCTGCACGGGCAAATGTAACGCTCATTGCCGACCAGGAAGAGGAATTAAACAAAGGCTCAGCATGCCCTGCTGAAAACAGATTAGGGCCTGAAGCAATCCTGCGGTTTTGTGCCCAGCTCACAAGAAAGCGAGTTGAAGAAAGGAGCTCAGGGGCACTGTAATTCACAAACCTGCAGAGTTATAAATGACAGCTATCCTCCAAAAATATATTGAAGTAAGCCTGCGAAGGGGACTGGAAAGCGGGGCAGAATTTCAGGAAAACGATTGCAGGGGGTAGACTGGAATTGCCCTGAAAGCATTGGAAAAGAGGCAGAACGTTGACAATGATGCACATGGCCAAAAAGGGCGTATGCGTTTTTTCCTGAATATATTCAGGAAAAAACGCATACGCTCTTTTTGGCCAACCAAGCAAGCCTGTAAAGGAAATCTGCACTACAATGAAGTCTCACTGCCCCCCGGGCAAAAGGGCCATCTGAAAAAAGTGTAAAATCCAGAAAGGTAGGACAGGATATGGACAACAGGGAGCCTTGTTATGCTGATTGGCAGGATGTAAATTGCCAGCAGCCACCCTGGAGAAGTGTATGGTGTTTCCTGAAACACGTAAGAAACAAAGCAACACAGCCTATGGCACTTCCACTTATGGTCCTATAGCTTACGGAAATTAAAATCAAAAACAGACAGCCACCCCAATATTTGGGACGGCTGTGTTCACAAGAAGCTCGTCTACAGTATCAGGTAAATATCCCAGAAAGCAAAATATGGATAAAGAAGTTGTGGCACGTACATACAATGCAATATCACTCAGCAATGAAATCTGTGTCATCAGGCCCATAGCGGCATAGTGAGTGGATGCAGGTACGGTGATTCTACGTGAACTACGTCACACAGAAAAAGAAACATCATAAGATATCACTAATACACGGAATGTAAACTTGACTACACATGAACTGAATTACAAAACAGAACAGGGTCTCAAATTTAGAAAACCAACTAGTGCTTGCTTATGGGGAAAGGTGCCTTGGGGTGCTGCATAAAACCAGAGACTGAAATTAGCACAGATAACTTTCCATAAGCCAAATATGTAATAGACAAGACCTACTCCTTGCTCAACGAAATGGACCCAACACCACATATTCAACGCCTAGGAATATACCTGACTAGGAAGAATCTTAAAACCCATGGATATATATGTCTCCGTAAGAGAATCAATCGTGTGTACAGCGGCCAAAACTCAGGAGTGAAAATCCGATAAATCCCATTATCAAAATAAATTTCGAAAACAAAACACAAAGACAGTGAAATAGAGAGCAATTCTTAAATAATTCACTCAGGGCATGTGATGCAACCGGGATTGACCACATCTACACCCAGAGCTGGTTGAGACATAAGGCTGGACACTTCAGGCTGATAGCATTGGTGAGTTTCGGTGAGCAAATGCAGACCCTTTGAAGTCATACTGCATGGTACCCATTCAATGGGTCCCAACACTCCAGGTCCAAGGGATTCTTCCTCCAGCTAAAACATGCATGGGAAACCCAGAGTATCGTCCACGTGTGATTGGGAAACGATTTAAAATGCATCTCAGTTTTCGTATCCTGGTCCTCGGGTTCACCATTCCAGATGCTTTACTAACACTCTCCCCGCTTGGAGAGTCAGTGCCTTTAACCTTGTATTTGGCACAGCTTGCAATTTCTGTGCAAGATGAACAGGAATAGGAGAAGCAATGAGAGACTAGATGTAGGTGTCTGCACCGGCAAATGTAACGCTCATTTCCCACCAGGAAGAGGAATTAACCAAAGGCTCAGCGTGCCCTGCTGGAAACAGATTAGGGCCTGAAGCAATCCTGCGGTTTTTTGCCCAGCTCACAAGAAAGCGAGTTGAAGAAAGGACTTCAGGGGTACTGTAATTCACAAACCTGCAGAGTTATGAATGACAGCTATCCTCCAAAAATATATTGAAGTAAGCCTGCGAAGGGGCCTGGAAAGAGGGGCAGAATTACAGGAAAACGATTGCAGGGGGTAGACTGGAATTGCCTTGAAAGCATAGGAAAAGAGGCACAACGTCGACAATGATGCACTTGGCCAAAAAGTGCGTATGCGTTTTTCCTGAATATATTCAGGAATAAATGCATACGCACTTTTTGGCCAACCAAGCAAGCCTGTAAAGGAAATCTGCACTACAATGCAGTCTCACTGCCCCCCTGGCAAAACGGCCATCTGAAAATAGTGGAAAATCCAGAAAGGTATGGCAGGATATGGAGAACAGTGAGCCTTGTTATGCTGATTGGCAGGATGTAAATTGCCAGCAGCCAGCCTGGAGAAGTGTATGGTGTTTCCTGAAACACATAAGAAACAAAGCAACACAGTCTATGGCACTTCCACTTATGGTCCTATAGCTTACGGAAATTAAAATCAAAAACAGACAGCCACCCCAATATTTGGGACGGCTGTGTTCACAAGGAGCTCGTCTACAGTATCAGGTAAATATCCCAGAAAGCAAAAAATGGATAAAGAAGTTGTGGCACGTACGTACAATGCAATATCACTCAGCAATAAAATCTGTGTCGTCAGGCCCATAGCGGCATACTGAGTGCATGCAGGTACGGTGATTCTACGTGAACTACGTCACACAGAAAAAGAAACATCATAAGATATCACTAATACACGGAATGTAAACTTGACTACACATGAACTGAATTACAAAACAGAACAGGGTCTCAAATTTAGAAAACCAACTAGTGCTTTTTTATGGGGAAAGGTGCGTTGGGGTGCTGCATAAAACCAGAGACTGAAATTGGCACAAATAACTTTCCATAAGCCAAATATGTAATAGAAAAACCTACTACTTGCTCAACGAAATGGACCCAACACCACATATTCAACGCCTAGGAATATACCTGACTAGGAAGAATCTTAAAACCCATGGATATATATGTCTCCGTAAGAGAATCAAGCGGATGTGTATATCGGCCGAAACGCAGCAGTGAAAATCCGATAAATCCCATTATCAAAATAAATTTCAAAAATAAAACACAAAGACAGTGAAATAGAGAGTAATTCTTAAATAATTCACTCAGGGCATGTGATGCAACCGGGATTGACCACATCTACTCCCAGAGCTGGTTGAGACATAAGGCTGGACACTTCTGGCTGATAGCATTGGTGAGGTTCAGTGAGTAAATGCAGACCCTATGAAGTCATACTGCATGGTACCCATTCCATGGGTCCCAACACTCCAGGTTCACGGGATTCTTCCTCCAGCTAAAACATGCATGGGAAACCCAGAGTATCGTCCACCGTGTGATTGGGAAATGATTAAAAATGCATCTCAGTTTTTGTATCCTGGTCCTCGGGTTCACCATTCCAGACGCTTTACTAACACTATCCCCGCTTGGAGAGTCAGTGCATTTAACCTCCTGTTTAGCACAGCTTGCAATTTCTGTGCAAGATGAACAGGAATAAGGAGAACCAATGAGAGACTAGCTGTAGTTGTCTGCACGGGCAAATGTAACACTCATTGCCCACCAGGAAGAGGAATTAAACAAAGGCTCAGTGTGCCCTGCTGGAAACAGATTAGGGCCTGAAGCAATCCTGCGGTTTTGTGCCCAGCTCACAAGAAAGCGAGTTGAAGAAAGGAGCTCAGGGGCACTGTAATTCACAACCCTGCAGAGTTATAAATGACAGCTATCTTCCAAAAGTATATTGAAGTAAGCCTGCGAAGGGGACTTGAAAGCGGGGCAGAATTTCAGGAAAACGATTGCAGGCGGTAGACTGGAATTGCCCTGAAAGCATAGGAAAATAGGCACAACGTCGACAGTGATGCACTTGGCCAAAAAGGGCGTATGCGTTTTTTCCTGAATATATTCAGGAAAAAACGCATACGCACTTTTTGGCCAACCAAGCAAGCCTGTAAAGGAAATCTGCACTACAATGAAGTCTCACTGCCCCCCGGGCAAGAGGGCCATCTGAAAAAAGTGTAAAATCTAGAAAGTTAGGACAGGATATGGAGAACAGGGAGCCTTGTTATGCTGATTGGCAGGATGTAAATTGCCAACAGCCACCCTGGAGAAGTGTATGGTGTTTCCTGAAACACGTAAGAAATAAAGCAACACAGCCTATGGCAATTGCACTTATGGTCCTATTGTTTAGGGAAATTAAAATCAAAAACAGAGAGCCACCCCAATATTTGGGACGGCTGTGTTCCAAAGAAGCTCGTCTACAATACCAGGTAAATATCCCAGAAAGCAAAAAATGGATAAAGAAATTGTGGCACGTACGTGCAATACAATATCACTCAGCAATGAAATCTGTGTCATCAGGCCCGTAGCGGCATAGTGAGTGGATGCAGGTACGGTGATTCTACGTGAACTACGTCACACAGAAAAAGAAACATCATAAGATATCACTAATACACGGAATGTAAACTTGACTACACATGAACTGAATTACAAAACAAAACAGGGTCTCAAATTTAGAAAACCAACTAGTGCTTGCTTATGGGGAAAGGTGCATTGGGGTGCTGCATAAAACCAGAGACTGAAATTAGCCCAGATAACATTCCATAAGCCAAATATGTAATAGACAAGACCTACTCCTTGCTCAACGAAATGGACTCAACACCACATATTCAACGCCTAGGAATATACCTGACTAGGAAGAATCTTAAATCCCATGGATATATATGTCTCCGTAAGAGAATCAAGCGTGTGTACAGCGGCCGAAACGCAGCAGTGAAAATCCGATAAATCCCATTATCAAAATAAATTTCGAAAACAAAACACAAAGACAGTGAAATAGAGAGCAATTCTAAAATAATTCACTCAGGGCATGTGATGCAACCGGGATTGACCACATCTACACCCAGAGCTGGTTGAGACATAAGGCTGGACACTTCAGACTGATAGCATTGGTGAGTTTCGGTGAGCAAATGCAGACCCTTTGAAGTCATACTGCATGGTACTCATTCCATGGGTCCCAACTCTTCAGGTTCAAGGGATTCTTCCTCCAGCTAAAACATGCATGGGAAACCCACATTATGGTCCACCGTGTGATTGGGAAACGATTTAAAATACATCTCAGTTTTCGTATCCTGGTCCTCGGCTTCACAATTCCAGATGCTTTACTAACACTCACCCCGCTTGGAGAGTCAGTGCCTTTAACCTCCTGTTTGGCACAGCTTGCAATTTCTGTGCAAGATGAACAGGAATAGGGAGAACCAATGAGAGACTAGCTGTAGGTGTCTGCACGGGCAAATGTAACGCTCATTTCCCACCAGGAAGAGGAATTAAACAAAGGCTCAGCGTGCCCTGCTGAAAACAGATTAGGGCCTGAAGCAATCCTGCGGTTTTGTGCCCAGCTCACAAGAAAGCGAGTTGAAGAAAGGAGCTCAGGGGCACAGTAATTCACAAACCTGCAGAGTTATAAATGACAGCTATCCTCCAAAAATATATTGAAGTATGCCTGCGAAGGGGACTTGAATGCGGGGCAGAATTTCAGGAAAACGATTGCAGGGGTAGACTGGAATTGCCCTGAAAGCATAGGAAAAGAGGCACAACGTCGAAAATGATGCACTTGGCCAAAAAGGGCATATGCGTTTTTTCCTGAATATATTCAGAAAAAAAAGCATACGCACTTTTTGGCCAACCAAGCAAGCCTGTAAAGGAAATCTGCACTACAATGATGTCTGACTGACTGCCGGGCAAAAGGGCAATCTGAAAAAAGTGTAAAATCCAGAAAGGTAGGACAGGATATGGAGAACAGGGAGCCTTGTTATGCTGATTGGCAGGATGTAAATTGCCAGCAGCCACCCTGGAGAAGTGTATGGTGTTTCCTGAAACACGTAAGAAACAAAGCAACACAGCCTATGGCACTTCCACTTATGGTCCTATAGCTTACGGAAATTAAAATCAAAAACAGACAGCCACCCCAGTTTTTTTGACGGCTGGGTTCACAAGAAGCTCGTCTACAGTATCAGGTAAATATCCCAGAAAGCAAAAAATGGATAAAGAAGTTGTGGCACGTACGTACAATGCAATATCACGCAGCAATGAAATCTGTGTCATCAGGACCGTAGCGGCATAGTGAGTGGATGCAGGTACGGTGATTCTACGTGAACTACGTCACACAGAAAAAGAAACATCATAAGATATCACTAATACATGGAATGTAAAGTTGACTACACATGAACTGAATTACAAAACAGAACAGGGTCTCAAATTTAGAAAACCAAATAGTGCTTGCTTATGGGGAAAGGTGCCTTGGGGTGCTGCATAAAACCAGAGACTGAAATTAGCACAGATAACTTTCCATAAGCCAAATATGTAATAGACAAGACCTACTCCTTGCTCAACGAAATGGACCCAACACCACATATTCAACGCCTAGGAATATACCTGACTAGGAAGAATCTTAAAACCCATGGATATATATGTCTCTGTAAGAGAATCAAGCATGTGTACAGCAGCCGAAACGCAGCAGTGAAAATCCGATAAATCCCATTATCAAAATAAATTTCGAAAACAAAACAAAAAGACAGTGAAATAGAGAGCAATTCTTAAATAATTCACTCAGGGCATGTGATGCAACCGGGATTGACCACATCTACTCCCAGAGCTGGTTGAGACATAAGGCTGGACACTTCAGGCTGATAGCATTGGTGAGTTTCGGTGAGCAAATGCAGACCCTTTGAAGTCATACTGCATGGTATCCATTCCATTGGTCCCAACTCTCCAGGTTCAAGGCATTCTTCCTCCAGCTAAAACATGCATGGGAAACCCAGAGTATGGTCCACCGTGTGATTGGGAAACGATTTAAAATACATCTCAGTTTTCGTATCCTGCTCCTCGGCTTCACCATTCCAGATGCTTTACTAACACTCTCCCCGCTTGTAGAGTCAGTGCCTTTAACCTCCTGTTTGGCACAGCTTGCAATTTCTGTGCAAGATGAACAGGAATAGGGAGAACCAATGAGAGACTAGCTGTAGGTGTCTGCACGGGCAAATGTAACGCTCATTGCCCACCAGGAAGAGGAATTAAACAAAGGCTCAGCATGCCCTGCTGATAACAGATTAGGGCCTGAAGCAATCCTGCGGTTTTGTGCCCAGCTCACAAGAAAGCGAGTTGAAGAAAGGAGCTCAGGGGCACTGTATATCACAAACCTGCAGAGTTATAAATGACAGCTATCCTCCAAAAATATATTGAAGTAAGCCTGCGAAGGGGACTTGAAAGGGGGCAGAATTTCAGGAAAACGATTGCAGGGGGTAGACTGGAATTGCCCTGAAAGCATAGGAAAAGAGGCACAACGTCGAAAATGTTGCACTTGGCCAAAAAGGGCGTATGCGTTTTTTCCTGAATATATTCTGGAAAAAACGCATACGCCCTTTTTGGCCAACCAAGCAAGCCTTTAAAGAAATCTGCACTACAATGATGTCTGAGTGCCCGCCGGGCAAAAGGGCAATCTGAAAAAAGTGTAAAATCCAGAAAGGTAGGACAGGATATGGAGAACAGGGAGCCTTGTTATGCTGATTGGCAGGATGTAAATTGCCAGCAGCCACCCTGGAGAAGTGTATGGTGTTTCCTGAAACACGTAAGAAACAAAGCAACACAGCCTATGGCACTTCCACTTATGGTCCTATAGCTTACGGAAATTAAAATCAAAAACAGACAGCCACCCCAATATTTGGGACGGCTGTGTTCACAAGAAGCTCGTCTACAGTATCAGGTAAATATCCCAGAAAGCAAAAAATGGATAAAGAAATTGTGGCACGTACGTACAATGCAATATCACTCAGCATTGAAATCTGTGTCATCAGGCCCGTAGCGGCATAGTGAATGGATGCAGGTACGGTGATTCTACGTGAACTACGTCACACAGAAAAAGAAACATCATAAGATATCACTAATACACGGAATGTAAACTTGACTACACATGAACTGAATTACAAAACAGAACAAGGTCTCAAATTTAGAAAACCAACTAGTGCTTGCTTATGGGGAAAGGTGCCTTGGGGTGCTGCATAAAACCAGAGACTGAAATTAGCACAGATAACTTTCCATAAGCCAAATATGTAATAGACAAGACCTACTCCTTGCTCAACGAAATGGACCCAACACCACATATTCAACGACTAGGAATATACCTGACTAGGAAGAATCTTAAAACTCATGGATATATATGTCTAGGTAAGAGAATCAAACGTGTGTACAGCGGCCGAAACGCAGCAGTGAAAATCTGATAAATCCCATTATCAAAATAAATTTCGAAAACAAAACACAAAGACAGTGAAATAGAGAGCAATTCTTAAATTATTCACTCAGGGCATGTGATGCAACCGGGATTGACCACATCTACACCCAGAGCTGGTTGAGACATAAGGCTGGACACTTCAGGCTGATAGCATTGGTGAGTTTCGGTGAGCAAATGCAGACCCTTTGAAGTCATACTGCATGGTACCCATTCCATGGGTCCCAACTCTCCAGGTTCAAGGGATCCTTCCTCCAGCTAAAACATGCATGGGAAACCCAGCGTATCGTCCACCGTGTGATTGGGAAACGATTTAAAATGCATCTCAGTTTTCGTATCCTGGTCCTCCGGTTCACCATTCCAGATGCTTTACTAACACTCTCCCCGCTTGGAGAGTCAGTGCCTTTAACCTCCTCTTTGGCACAGCATGCAATTTCTGTGCAAGATGAACAGGAATAGGGAGAACCAATGAGAGACTAGCTGTAGGTGTCTGCACGGGCAAATGTAACGCTCATTGCCTACCAGGAAGAGGAATTAAACAAAGGCTCAGTGTGCCCTGCTGGAAACAGTTTAGGACCTGAAGCAATCCTGCGGTTTTGTGCCCAGCTCACAAGAAAGCGAGTTGAAGAAAGGAGCTCAGGGGCACTGTAATTCACAAACCTGCAGAGTTATAAATGACAGCTATCTTCCAAAAGTATATTGAAGTAAGCCTGCGAAGGGGACTTGAAATCGGGGAAGAATTTCAGGAAAACGAATGCAGGCGGTAGACTGGAACTGCCCTGAAAGCATAGGAAAATAGGCACAACGTCGACAATGATGCACTTGGCCAAAAAGGGCGTATGCGTTTTTTCCTGAATATATTCAGGAAAAAACGCATACGCCCTTTTTGGCCAACCAAGCAAGCCTGTAAGGAAATCTGCACTACAATGAAGTCTCACTGCCCCCCGGGCAAGAGGGCCATCTGAAAAAAGTGTAAAATCCAGAAAGGTAGGACAGGATATGGAGAACAGGGAGCCTTGTTATGCTGATTGGCAGGATGTAAATTGCCAGCAGCCACCCTGGAGAAGTGTATGGTGTTTCCTGAAACACGTAAGAAACAAAGCAACACAGCCTATGGCATTTCCACTTATGGTCCTATAGCTTACGGAAATTAAAATCAAAATCAGACAGCCACCCCAATATTTGGGACGGCTGTGTTCACAAAGGCTCGTCTACAGTATCAGGTAAATATCCCAGAAAGCAAAAAATGGATAAAGAAGTTGTGGCACGTACGTACAATGCAATATCACTGAGCAATGAAATATGTGTCATCAGGCCCGTAGCGGTGCGGCGAGCCGCTTCTGACCAGCAGAAAGACGAGTCACCACACGCTAGATTCTTCTCGTATCACACTTTATTGGAGTGCAGCTTGGTTATAGACAGATGGAAGGAAGACCCCGAGCTTTGTTCCCACTGGCTTTTTATAATGCACTATAACCTGTGGCAACCTGTGGTTGGCTGGTTAACTCAACCTGTGGTTGGCTGGTTAACTCAACCTGTGGTTGGCTGGTTAACTCAACAAGATATGTGCTGTTCACAATTTATTGGTTGCAATTCTGATCCTTCATTAGCATATTGGCTCGTCGTGGCGCATGTGTGGCACATAGCCTGGCACATAGCCTTGGGGCTACTCCCTGATAAGTGTTATCTGCGACATGGCAGAACAACGGCTTCCCACATCTCCCCCTTTTTGTTTTCTTAGACCCAGGAGCTGAACTCGAACAATGCCCGCACAAACGCTCACCCCATGGGATGCTCGCTGAGCAAGAGCTAGTTCGAGAAGCTGGCTCATCACCCTCCCCGTCGTGCAATGTCCATACAGACCGCGGAGTGCAGGGGCTGATGTTGCCTCGTGATTCCCATCAAAAGTGCAATGGTCATAAACCTTTTTGTGCAAGGGCAATCACTACGGGTCGTTCAAGATGGAGAGCCAGGCGCCAGGGGAGTCGCCTTGACTAATGGCCACCAATGCCTGCGTGAACAACATCTTAGTTCGCTTTGTCCGAGTTCGCAAACGACATATCAACCACAGGCACACCACAAGTCCCGCCATGCAACACACTGCAAACATCCCTACATTGACCCACTCCTTAAAGAAAGTAAAGGTAGAGGACAGCCAGGTAGTAAAGTCCCCAAGCGTAACGGGGTATAGCCTAGTAGCATTTAAAGTCTTAATCTGTATCTTCTGGTTTAACAGCATCAATTCAGCCTCTCGGGACCAATTTCCTCCCAGGAAAGTGCCAATCTCCCTGCTCCGGTTCAGGGCATCTTGTCCTCCGCCTTGAGTAGGGAAAGGCTCATCAACACCATCCAGCTCAGCATCATCCCTTGAGCGCCCTGCATCGCCCTTGGGATCCTCTTCCACGACTCTTGTTAATCTTGTTGGGACCCAAATTGGATCTTGATCCTGCGGAAAAACACAAAGAGATCCCCTGGACCGCGCAACAACGCGATCCGGGCCTTTCCATCGATTGGTCAATACATCTTTCCACATCACTATACCATGTTCCTTTTGTTCATGTATAGTATGGCGTTCAGCAGAAGTTTCTTTCTCATCATGTAAATTTAAAAAATTAAGAGTAAATAAGGCAAGCGACAATTTCTGCTTCGGGGTGCAATTCTCCGCTATTCCCCCTTTTTGTTTTAAAAGCAATTCTTTAAGTGTGCGATTAGTTCGCTCTATTATACCTTGGCCTTGTGGATTGTAAGGCAGGCCCGTAACATGTTCTATTTGCATTTTTTGACAAAAGAGAGCAAAGCTCTTGGAACTATAAGCTGGGCCGTTATCTGTCTTTAGTGTAGCAGGCTTGCCCCAGGCTGCCCAGGCTTCAAGGCAATGAGTAATAACATGTTGAACCCGTTCTCCAGAGAGAGGGGTAGCATGTACCACCCTGGAATAGGTATCCACAGACACATGAACATACTGGAGCTTCCCAAAGGAGGGAACATGAGTGACATCCATTTGCCACAGCTCGTTTGGGGACAAACCTCTGGGATTCACACCAGTCTTTTGGGCCGGCAAAAATTGGGCACAAGTGGAACAAGACTTAACAATATGTCTGGCCTCGGCTCTAGTAATGAAAAACTTCTTTCTCAACACTGCAGATGATACATGATATAGCTCATGAAATTCTTGTGCTTGCTGCTTTTGATCCAAGGATAAGAAAACACGCGTTGCCATATCAACTTGTTCATTGGCTTTTGCCATTGGACCAGGCAACAGGGAATGAGCCCGTATATGGGTAACATAAAAGGGGTGTTGGCGGCGCAATATCTGAAACCTTATCCCGGCCAACAAGGATGCCACTGTGTTGGATGAGCGAATATGGGGGGTCACTGCAAGATGTTTCACTGCATTAACCACGTACAATGAATCAGAGATCAAATTAAAAGGTTCTTGAAATCGTTGAAAAACTTCCAAAACCACATGACATTCCACCACTTGAGGAGCATCAGGTCGATAGTCTATAACGACAGGATGCTGACCCTGAACCATATAAGCTCCTTTTCCGGATTTTGATCCGTCCGTATAAATGGTCAGGGCATCATTTAGTGGTCGCTCTACAGTGACCCTTGGAAAAATGACAGGTTGCTGGATAACGAATTTCAAAATTTCACTCTTGGGCAAGTGGTTATCAATAATTCCAGAAAAGGTATACATAAGTATAGACCACTCAGAGGTAGTGGCAGTTAATATTTCTATTTGATCTTTAGTATAGGGAACTACAAGTTTTTCCGGCAACATTGCAAAGGCGGAAACACATTGTTTAATACCCAAGAAGGCAACCTCAGCAACCATAGATGGATAGTGAGACAGCGTCTTCATCCCCAGAGACTTGGTATGAATCCAAAGCAAAGGCCCATCTTGCCAAAGAACACCTGTTGGAAATCCTAAGGTTGGAAGAACACACATCCAAATAGACAAGGCATTGTTATAACGCTGTAATTGTGCTTTCATAAGAGCCTGTTCCACCTTCTGAAGAGTTGTTTGGGCCTCGGGGGTCATCTGACGCGGGGAATTAAGATCAGGATTACCTTCCAATACAGCAAACAAAGGCTGTAGTTCAAAGCGAGTCAGACTCAAATACGGTCGAAGCCAATTAATATCCCCAAGCAATTTCTGAAAATCATTCAAAGTTGTTAAATGATTAGTTCTAATTTCAATTTTCTGAGGTATTATTGTGGTCTTATTTATAACGGCTCCCAAAAAACTAATAGAATCTCCCTTTTGAATTTTTTCAGGGGCCAAATATAAACCTCTAGTCTCCAAATTCATTGATAAATCTCCTAAAACCTGTTCAAGCAGTGTCATGCTAGGGGCTGACAGCAAAACATCATCCATGTAATGAATGATTTTAACATCCGGGAACTTCTCCCGTACTGGCTGTAAGGCAGTGTCAACATAAAGCTGGCACATGGTGGGGCTATTGGCCATACCCTGAGGAAGCACGACCCATTGATACCTTTTATCAGGTCTTTCATGATTAATTGAGGGTAATGTAAAGGCAAACTTCTTTTTGTCTTTCTTATTCAATGGGATAGAGAAAAAACAATCTTTTATATCAACAGCTATAACAGGCCACCCTTGCGGGATGGCTGTCAAGGCCGGTAGACCGCGCTGTATGGGTCCCATAACTTGCATTTGTTGATTTATTGCTCTTAAATCATGGAGCAAGCGCCACTTCCCTGATTTTTTCTTAATAACAAAAATAGGAGTATTCCAGGGTGATTGAGAGGGTTCCAAGTGTCCCAATTGTAATTGTTCTTCCACAAGTTGCGACGCTGCTTCCAATTTCTCCTTAGACAACGGCCACTGAGGAATCCACACGGGCATCGTGGTCTTCCATGTAATAGGAATCATAAACTCAGTGACCCCTGAGAAAAACCCAGCCCCCTGCGATTGGGGTTTCCCTGAGCTTCTATAGGAGTAGCAATACCTTGTAAATTTTTCTTTATCCCTCTGCCTGGTATAAAACCAGACCTAAGCAGCATTTGCTGTGCAGTCTCGGAATAATCATTAGTAAGTTTTAATTTCATCTGGCTTTGCACATCCCTTCCCCATAGATTAAGTGGCAATCCTTCAACCACAAAGGGTTGAAATTTCCCCCTCTGATTTTCAAAATGCCAAGTCAGTGTTTTTGAGCTAATTTGGGGTGCTTTGGCATATCCTAAACCCTGTAAGGTCTGAGAGGAGGTCTGTAAAGGCCAGGATTTTGGCCAGTAGGTGGCAGTAATAATATTGCGATCAGCCCCAGTATCAACCAGACCGGAAAATACCTTTCCTTCTATAATTAAATCCAGCATAGCTTCCAGATCCGCCTCCTCCTTGGGATTCAACTCATCCTGAGACAAATAAAGCGCTTTAAATTCATCTAAAAGTGGATACAATCCTGGCGTTGCATCCGATTTTTCTGTTTGTTTTTCTCTTGGATCCGATTTTTCTGTTTGTTTTTCTCTCCTTTTCCTAGGAGTCTTAGGCCTATCTACTGTAGTCCCTATATTTTCACTTTTCTAAACAAACAACTTATTAAAGTGAAAAAAACATACCTGGACTACTCACCGACGGTCCACTCCGTGTGTCGAGTTCTGAATCGGTCTCCCATGCGGGGTGCGAAGTTCCCGGGTTTCGGCACCACTTGCGGCGAGCCGCTTCTGACCAGCAGAAAGACGAGTCACCACACGCTAGATTCTTCTCGTATCACACTTTATTGGAGTGCAGCTTGGTTATAGACAGATGGAAGGAAGACCCCGAGCTTTGTTCCCACTGGCTTTTTATAATGCACTATAACCTGTGGCAACCTGTGGTTGGCTGGTTAACTCAACCTGTGGTTGGCTGGTTAACTCAACCTGTGGTTGGCTGGTTAACTCAACAAGATATGTGCTGTTCACAATTTATTGGTTGCAATTCTGATCCTTCATTAGCATATTGGCTCGTCGTGGCGCATGTGTGGCACATAGCCTGGCACATAGCCTTGCACATAGCCTTGGGGCTACTCCCTGATAAGTGTTATCTGCGACATGGCAGAACAACGGCTTCCCACATAGCGGCATAGTGAGTAGATGCAGTTACGGTGATTCTACGTGAACTACATCACACAGAAAAAGAAACATCATAAGATATCACTAATACACGGAATGTAAACTTGACTACACATGAACTGAATTACAAAACAGAACAGGGTCTCAAATTTAGAAAACCAACTAGTGCTTGCCTATGGGAAAAGGTGCCTTGGGGTGCTGCATAAAACCAGAGACTGAAATTAGCACAGATAACTTTCCATAAGCCAAATATGTAATAGACAAGACCTACTCCTTTCTCAACGAAATGGACCCAACACCACATATTCAACGCCTAGGAATATACCTGACTAGGAAGAATCTTAAAACCCATGGATATATATGTCTCCGTAAGAGATTCAAGCGTGTGTACAGCGGCCGAAACGCAGCAGTGAAAATCCGATAAATCCCATTATCAAAATAAATTTCGAAAACAAAACACAAAGACAGTGAAATAGAGAGCAAATCTTAAATAATTCACTCAGGGCTTGTGATGCAACCGGGATTGACCACATCTACACCCAGAGCTGGTTGAGACATAAGGCTGGACACTTCAGGCTGATAGCATTGGTGAGTTTTGGTGAGCAAATGCAGAGCCTTTGAAGTCATACTGCATGGTACCAATTCCATGGGTCCCAACTCTCCAGGTTCAAGGCATTCTTCCTCCAGCTAAAACATGCATGGGAAACCCAGAGTATCGTCCACCGTGTGATTGGGAAACGATTTAAAAAGCATCTCAATTTTCGTATCCTGGTCCTCGGGTTCACCATTCCAGATGCTTTACTAACACTCTCCCCACTTGGAGAGTCAGTGCCTTTAACCTCCTGTTTGGCACAGCTTACAATTTCTGTGCAAGATGAACAGGAATATGGAGAACCAATGAGAGCCTAGCTGTAGGTGTCTGCACGGGCAAATGTAACGCTCATTGCCGACCAGGAAGAGGAATTAGACAAAGGCTCAGCGTGCCCTGCTGAAAACAGATTAGGGCCTGAAGCAATCCTGCGGTTTTGTGCCCAGCTCAAAAGAAAGCGAGTTGGAGAAAGGAGCTCGGGGGCACTGTAATTCACAAACATGCAGAGTTATAAATGACAGCTATCCTCCAAAAATATATTGAAGTAAGCCTGCGAAGGGGACTTGAAAGCGGGGCAGAATTTCAGGAAAACGATTGCAGGGGTAGACAGGAATTGCCCTGAAAGCATAGGAAAAGAGGCAGAACGTCGACAATGATGCACTTGGCCAAAAAGGGCGTATGCGTTTTTTCCTGAATATATTCAGGAAAAAATGCATACGCCCTTTTTGGCCAACCAAGCAAGCCTGTAAAGGAAATCTGCACTACAATGAAGTCTCACTGCACCCCGGGCAAAAGGGCCATCTGAAAAAAGTGTAAAATCCAGAAAGGTAGGACAGGATATGGAGAACAGGGAGCCTTGTTATGCTGATTGGCAGGATGTAAATTGCCAACAGCCACCCAGGAGAAGTGTATGGTGTTTCCTGAAACACGTAAGAAACAAAGCAACACAGCCTATGGCACTTCCACTTATGGTCCTATAGCTTACGGAAATTAAAATCAAAAACAGACAGCCACCCCAATATTTGGGACGGCTGTGTTCACAAGAAGCTCGTCTACAGTATCAGGTAAATATCCCAGAAAGCAAAAAATGGATAAAGAAGTTGTGGCACGTACGTACAATGCAATATCACTCAGCAATGAAATCTATGTCATCAGGCCCGTAGCGGCATAGTGAGTGGATGCAGGTAAGGTGATTCTACGTGAACTACGTCACACAGAAAAAGAAACATCATAAGATATCACTAATACACGGAATGCAAACTTGACTACACATGAACTGAATTACAAAACAGAACAGGCTCTCAAATTTGGAAAACCAACTAGTGCTTGCTTATGGGGAAAGGTGCCTTGGGGTGCTGCATAAAACCAGAGACTGAAATTAGCTCAGATAACTTTCCATAAGCCAAATATGTAATAGACAAGACCTACTCCTTGCTCAACGAAATGGACCCAACACCACGTATTCAACGCCTGGGAATATACATGACTAGGAAGAATCTTAAAACCCATAGATATATATGTCTCCGTAAGAGAATCAAGCGTGTGTACGGCGGCCGAAACGCAGCAGTGAAAATCCGATAAATCCCATTATCAAAATAAATTTCGAAAACAAAACACAAAGACAGTGAAATAGAGAGCAATTCTTAAATAATTCACTCAGGGCTTGTGATGCAACCGGGATTGACCACATCTACACCCAGAGCTGGTTGAGACATGAGGCTGGACACTTCAGGCTGATAGCATTGGTGAGTTTTGGTGAGCAAATGCAGAGCCTTTGAAGTCATACTGCATGGTACCCATTCCATGGGTCCCAACTCTCCAGGTTCAAGGCATTCTTCCTCCAGCTAAAACATGCATGGGAAACCCAGAGTATCGTCCACCGTGTGATTGGGAAACGATTTAAAAAGCATCTCAGTTTTCGTATCCTGGTCCTCGGGTTCACCATTCCAGATGATTTACTAACACTCTCCCCACTTGGAGAGTCAGTGCCTTTAAACTCCTGTTTGGCACAGCTTACAATTTCTGTGCAAGATGCACAGGAATATGGAGAACCAATGAGAGCCTAGCTGTAGGTGTCTGCACTGGCAAATGTAATGCTCATTGCCGACCAGGAAGAGGAATTAGACAAAGGCTCAGCGTGCCCTGCTGAAAACAGATTAGGGCCTGAAGCAATCCTGCGGTTTTGTGCCCAGCTCACAATAAAGCGAGTTGGAGAAAGGAGCTCGGGGGCACTGTAATTCACAAACATGCAGAGTTATAAATGACAGCTATCCTCCAAAAATATATTGAAGTAAGCCTGCGAAGGGGACTTGAAAGCGGGGCAGAATTTCAGGAAAACGATTGCAGGGGGTAGACTGGAATTGCCCTGAAAGCAGATGAAAACAGGCACAACGTCCACAATGATGCACTTGGCCAGAAAGGGCGTATGCGATTTTTCCTGAATATATTCAGGAAAAAAAGCATACGCCCTTTTTGGCCAACCAAGCAAGCCTGTAAAGGAAATCTGCACTACAATGAAATCTCACTGCCGCCCGGGCAAAAGGGCCATCTGAAAAAAGTGTAAAATCCAGAAAGTAGGACAGGATATGGAGAACAGGGAGCCTTGTTATGCTGATTGGCAGGATGTAAATTGCCAACAGCCACCCTGGAGAAGTGTATGGTGTTTCCTGAAACACGTAAGAAATAAAGCAACACAGCCTATGGCAATTACACTTATGGTCCTATTGCATAGGGAATTTAAAATGAAAAACAGAGAGCCACCCCAAAGTTTGGGACGGCTGTGTTCACAAGAAGCTCGTCTAGAGTACCAGGTAAATATCCCAGAAAGCAAAAAATGGATAAAGATGTTGTGGCACGTACGTGCAATGCAATATCACTCAGCAATGAAATCTGTGTCATCAGGCCCGTAGCGGCATAGTGAGTGGATGCAGGTATGGTGATTCTACGTGAACTATGTCACACAGAAAAAGAAACATCATAAGATATCACTAATACACGGAATGTAAACTTGACTACACATGAACTGAATTACAAAACAGAACATGGTCTCAAATTTAGAAAACCAACCAGTGCTTGCTTATGGGGAAAGGTGCCTTGGGGTGCTGCATAAAACCCGAGACTGAAATTAGCACAGATAACTTTCCATAAGCCAAATATGTAATAGACAAGACCTACTCCTTGCTCAGCGAAATGGACTCAACACCACATATTCAACGTCTAGGAATATACCTGACTAGGAAGAATCTTAAAACCCATGGATATATATGTCTCCGTAAGAGAATCAAGCGTGTGTATAGCGGCCGAAATGCAGCAGTGAAAATCCGATAAATCCCATTATCAAAATAAATTTCGAAAACAAAACACAAAGACAGTGAAATAGAGAGCAATTCTTAAATAATTCACTCACGGCATGTGATGCAACCGGGATTGACCACATCTACACCCAGAGCTGGTTGAGACATAAAGCTGGACACTTCAGGCTGATAGCATTGGTGAGTTTCGGTGAGCAAATGCAGACCCTTTGAAGTCATACTGCATGGTACCCATTCCTTGGGTCCCAACTCTCCAGGTTCAAGGGATTCTTCCTCCAGCTAAAATATGCATGGGAAACCCAGAGTATGGTCCACCGTGTGATTGGGAAACGATTTAAAATACATCTCAGTTTTCGTATCCTGGTCCTCGGGTTCAACATTCCAGATGCTTTACTAACACTCTCCCCACTTGGAGAGTCAGTGCCTTTAACCTCCTCTTTGGCACAGCTTGCAATTTCTGTGCAAGATGAACAGGAATAGGGAGAACCAATGAGAGACTAGCTGTAGGTGTCTGCACGGGCAAATGTAACGCTCATTGCCCACCAGGAAGAGGAATTAAACAAAGGCTCAGTGTGCCCTGCTGGAAACAGATTAGGGCCTGAAGCAATCCTGCGGTTTTGTGCCCAGCTCACAAGAAAGCGAGTTGAAGAAAGGAGCTCAGGGTCACTGTAATTCACAAACCTGCAGAGTTATAAATGACAGCTATCCTCCAAAAATATATTGAAGTAAGCCTGCGAAGGGGACTTGAAAGGGGGCAGAATTTCAGGAAAACGATAGCAGGGGGTAGACTGGAATTGCCCTGAAAGCATAGGAAAAGAGGCACAACGTCGAAAATGATGCACTTGGCCAAAAAGGGCATATGCGTTTTTTCCTGAATATATTCAGGAAAAAACGCATACGCCCTGTTTGGCCAACCAAGGAAACCTGTAAAGGAAATCTGCACTACAATGAAATCTCACTGCCGCCCAAGAAAAAGGGCCATCTGAAAAAAGTGTAAAATCCAGAAAGTTAGGACAGGATATGGAGAACAGGGAGCCTTGTTATGCTGATTGTCAGGATGTAAATTGCCAACAGCCACCATGGAGAAGTGTATGGTGTTTCCTGAAACACGTAAGAAATAAAGCAACACAGCCTATGGCAATTGCAATTATGGTCCTATTGCATAGGGAATTTAAAATGAAAAACAGAGAGCCACCCCAAAGTTTGGGACGGCTGTGTTCCCAAGAAGCTCGTCTACAGTACCAGGTAAATATCCCAGAATGCAAAAAATGGATAAAGAAGTTGTGGCACGTACGTGCAATGCAATATTACTCAGCAATGAAATCTGTGTCATCAGGCCCGTAGCGGCATAGTGAGTGGATGCAGGTACGGTGATTCTACGTGAACTACGTCACACAGAAAAGGAAACATCATAAGATATCACTAATACACGGAATGTAAACTTGACTACACATGAACTGAATTACAAAACAGAACAGGGTCTCAAATTTAGAAAACCAACCAGTGCTTGCTTATGGGGAAAGGTGCCTTGGGGTGCTGCATAAATCCAGAGACTGAAATTAGCACAGATAACATTCCATAAGCCAAATATGTAATAGACAAGACCTACTCCTTGCTCAACGAAATGGACCCAACACCACATATTCAACGCCTAGGAATATACCTGACTAGGAAGAATCTTAAAACCCATGGATATATATGTCTCCGTAAGAGAATCAAGCGTGTGTACAGCGGCCGAAACGCAGCAGTGCAAATCCGATATATCCCATTATCAAAATAAATTTCGAAAACAAAACACAAAGACAGTGAAATAGAGAGCAATTCTTAAATAATTCACTCAGGGCATGTGATGCAACCGGGATTGACCACATCTACACCCAGAGCTGGTTGAGACATAAGGCTGGACACTTCAGGCTGATAGCATTGGTGAGTTTCGGTGAGCAAATGCAGACCCTTTGAAGTCATACTGCATGGTACCCATTCCATGGGTCCCAACTCTCCAGGTTCAAGGGATTCTTCCTCCAGCTAAAACATGCATGGGAAACCCAGAGTATCGTCCACCGTGTGATTGGGAAACGATTTAAAATGCATCTCAGTTTTCGTATCCTGGTCCTCGGGTTCAACATTCCAGATGCTTTACTAACACTCTCCCCGCTAGGAGAGTCAGTGCCTTTAACCTCCTCTTTGGCACAGCTTGCAATTTCTGTGCAAGATGAACAGGAATAGGGAGAACCAATGAGAGACTAGCTGTAGGTGTCTGCACGGGCAAATGTAACGCTCATTGCCCACCAGGAAGAGGAATTAAACAAAGGCTCAGTGTTCCATGCTAGAAACAGATTAGGGACTGAAGCAATCCTGCGGTTTTGTGCCCAGCTCACAAGAAAGCGAGTTGAAGAAAGGAGCTCAGGGGCACTGTAATTCACAAACCTGCAGAGTTATAAATGACAGCTATCCTCCAAAAATATATTGAAGTAAGCCTGCGAAGGGGACTTGAAAGCGAGGCAGAGTTTCAGGAAAAGCATTGCAGGGGGTAGACTGGAATTGCCCTGAAAGCATAGGAAAAGAGGCAGAACGTCGACAATGATGCACTTTGCCAAAAAGGGCGTATGCGTTTTTTCCTGAATATATTCAGGAAAAACCGCATACGCCCTTTTTGGCCAACCAAGCAAGCCTGTTAATGAAATCTGCACTACAATGAAGTCTCACTGCCCCCCGGACAAGAGGGCCATCTGAAAAAAGTGTAAAATCCAGAAAGGTAGGACAGGATATGGAGAACAGGGAGCCTTGTTATGCTGATTGGCAGGATGTAAATTGCCAGCAGCCACCCTGGAGAAGTGTATGGTGTTTCCTGAAACACGTAAGAAACAAAGCAACACAGCCTATGGCACTTCCACTTATGGTCCTATAGCTTACGGAAATTAAAATCAAAAACAGACAGCCACCCCAATATTTGGGACGGCTGTGTTCACAAGAAGCTCGTTTACAGTATCAGGTAAATATCCCAGAAAGCAAAAAATGGATAAAGAAGTTGTGGCACGTACGTACAATGCAATATCACTCAGCAATGAAATCTGTGTCATCAGGCCCGTAGCGGCATAGTGAGTGGATGCAGGTACGGTGATTCTACGTGAACTACGTCACACAGAAAAAGAAACATCATAAGATATCACTAATACACGGAATGTAAACTTGACTACACATGAACTGAATTACAAAACAGAACAGGGTCTCAAATTTGGAAAACCAACTAGTGCTTGCTTACGGGGAAAGGTGCCTTGGGGTGCTGCATAAAACCAGAGACTGAATTTAGCACAGATAACATTCCATAAGCCAAATATGTAATAGACAAGACCTACTCCTTGCTCAACGGAATGGACTCAACACCACATATTCAACGCCTAGGAATATATCTGACTAGGAAGAATCTTAAAACCCATGGATATATATGTCTCTGTAAGAGAATCAAGCGTGTGTACAGCGGCCGAAACGCAGCAGTGAAAATCCGATATATCCCATTATCAAAATAAATTTTGAAAACAAAACACAAAGACAGTGAAATAGAGAGCAATTCTTAAATAATTCACTGAGGGCATGTGATGCAACCGGGATTGACCACATCTACACCCAGAGCTGGTTGAGACATAAGGCTGGACACTTCAGGCTGATAGCATTGGTGAGTTTCGGTGAGCAAATGCAGACGCTTTGAAGTCATACTGCATGGTACCCATTCCATGGGTCCCAACTCTCCAGGTTCAAGGGATTCTTCCTCCAGCTAAAACATGCATGGGAAACCCAGAGTATCGTCCACCGTGTGATTGTGAAACGATTTCAAATGCATCTCAGTTTCCGTATCCTGGTCCTCGGGTTCACCATTCCAGATGCTTTACTAACACTCTCCCCGCTTGGAGAGTCAGTGCCTTTAACCTCCTCTTTGGCACAGCTTGCAATTTCTGTGCAAGATGAACAGGAATAGGGAGAACCAATGAGAGACTAGCTGTAGGTGTCTGCACGGGCAAATGTAACGGTCATTGCCCACCAGAAAGAGGAATTAAACAAAGGCTCAGTGTGCCCTGCTGGAAACAGATTAGGGCCTGAAGCAATCCTGCGGTTTTGTGCCCAGCTCACAAGAAAGCGAGTTGAAGAAAGGAGCTCAGGGGCACTGTAATTCACAAACCTGCAGAGTTATAAATGACAGCTATCCTCCAAAAATATATTGAAGTAAGCCTGCGAAGGGGACTTGAAAGCGAGGCAGAGTTTCAGGAAAACCATTGCAGGGGGTAGACTGGAATTGCCCTGAAAGCATAGGAAAAGAGGCAGAACGTCGCCAATGTTGCACTTGGCCAAAAAGGGCGTATGCGTTTTTTCCTGAATATATTCAAGAAAAAACGCATACGCTCTTTTTGGCCAACCAAGCAAGCCTGTAATGGATATCTGCACTACAATGAAGTCTCACTGCCCCCTGGGCAAGAGGGCCATCTGAAAAAAGTGTAAAATCCAGAAAGGTAGGACAGGATATGTAGAACAGGGAGCCTTGTTATGCTGATTGGCAGGATGTAAATTGCCAGCAGCCACCCTGGAGAAGTGTATGGTGTTTCCTGAAACACGTAAGAAATAAAGCAACACAGCCTATGGCAATTGCAATTATGGTCCTATTGCTTAGGGAAATTAAAATAAAAAAAAAGAGCCACCCAAAAGTTTGGGACGGCTGTGTTCCCAAGAAGCTCGTCTACAGTACCAGGTAAATATCCCAGAAAGCAAAAAATGGATAAAGAAGTTGTGGCACGTACGTGCAATGCAATATCACTCAGCAATGAAATCTGTGTCATCAGGCCCGTAGCGGCATAGTGAGTGGATGCAGGTACGGTGATTCTACGTGAACTACGTCACACAGAAAAAGAAACATCATAAGATATCACTAATACACGGAATGTAAACTTGACTACACATGAACTGAATTACAAAACAGAACAGGGTCTCACATTTAGAAAACCAACCAGTGCTTGCTTATGGGGAAAGGTGTCTTGGGGTGCTGCATAAATCCAGAGACTGAAATTAGCACAGATAACTTTCCATAAGCCAAATATGTAATAGACAAGACCTACTCCTTGCTCAACGAAATGGACCCAAAACCACATATTAAACGCCTAGGAATATACCTGAGTAGGAAGAATCTTAAAACCCATGGATATATATGTCTGCGTAAGAGAATCAAGCGTGTGTACAGCGGCCGAAACGCAGCAGTGAAAATCCGATAAATCCCATTATCAAAATAAATTTCGAAAACAAAACACAAAGACAGTGAAATAGAGAGCAATTCTTAAATAATTCACTCAGGGCATGTGATGCAACCGGGATTGACCACATCTACACCCAGAGCTGGTTGAGACATAAGGCTGGACACTTCAGGCTGATAGCATTGGTGAGTTTCGGTGAGCAAATGCAGACGCTTTGAAGTCATACAGCATGGTACCCATTCCATGGGTCCCAATTCTCCAGGTTCAAGGGATTCTTCCTCCAGCTAAAACATGCATGGGAAACCCAGAGTATCGTCCACCGTGTGATTGGGAAACGATTTAAAATGCATCTCAGTTTCCGTATCCTGGTCCTCGGGTTCACCATTCCAGATGCTTTACTAACACTCTCCCCGCTTGGAGAGTCAGTGCCTTTAACCTCCTCTTTGGCACAGCTTGCAATTTCTGTGCAAGATGAACAGGAATACGGAGAACCAATGAGAGACTAGCTGTAGGTGTCTGCACGGGCAAATGTAACGCTCATTTCCCACCAGGAAGAGGAATTAACCAAAGGCTCAGCGTGCCCTGCCGGAAAGAGATTAGGGCCTTAAGCCATCCTGCGGTTTTGTGCCCAGCTCACAAGAAAGCGAGTTGAAGAAAGGAGCTCAGGGGCACTGTAATTCACAAACCTGCAGGGTTATAAATGACAGCTATCCTCCAAAAATATATTGAAGTAAGCCTGCGAAGGGGACTTGAAAGCGGGGCAGATTTTCAGGAAAAGCATTGCAGGGCGTAGACTGGAATTGCCCTGAAAGCATAGGAAAAGAGGCAGAACGTCGACAATGATGCACTTGGCCAAAAAGGGCGTATGCGTTTTTTCCTGAATATATTCAGGAAAAAACGCATACGCCCTTTTTGGCCAACCAAGCAAGCCTGTAAAGGAAATCTGCACTACAATGAAATCTCACTGACCCCGGGCAAAAGGGCCATCTGAAAAAAGTGTAAAATCCAGAAAGGTAGGACAGGATATGGAGAACAGGGAGCCTTGTTATGCTGATTGGCAGGATGTAAATTGCCAGCAGCCACCCTGGAGAAGTGTATGGTCTTTCCTGAAACACGTAAGAAACAAAGCAACACAGCCTATGGCACTTCCACTTATGGTCCTATAGCTTACGGAAATTAAAATCAAAAACAGACAGCCACCCCAATATTTGGGACGGCTGTGTTCCCAAGAAGCTCATCTACAGTACCAGGTAAATATCCCAGAAAGCAAAAAATGGATAAAGAAGTTGTGGCACGTACGGGCAATGCAATATCACTCAGCAATGAAATCTGTGTCATCAGGCCCGTAGCGGCATAGTGAGTGGATGCAGGTACGGTGATTCTACGTGAACTACGTCATACAGAAAAAGAAACATCATAAGATATCACTAATACACGGAATGTAAACTTGACTACACATGAACTGAATTACAAAACAGAACAGGGTCTCAAATTTAGAAAACCAACTAGTGCTTGCTTATGGGGAAAGGTGCCTTAGGGTGCTGCATAAAACCAGACACTGAAATTAGCACAGAAAACATTCCAAAAGCCAAATATGTAATAGACAAGACCTACTCCTTGCTCAACGAAATGGACTCAACACCACATATTCAACGCCTAGGAATATACCTGACTAGGAAGAATCTTAAAACCCATGGATATATATGTCTCCGTAAGAGAATCAAGCGTGTGTACAGCGGCATAAACACAGCAGTGAAAATCCGATAAATCCCATTATCAAAATAAATTTCAAAAACAAAACACAAAGACAGTGAAATAGAGAGCAATTCTTAAATAATTCACTCAGGGCATGTGATGCAACCGGGATTTAACACATCTACACCCAGAGCTGGTTGAGACATAAGGCTGGACACTTCAGGCTGATAGCATTGGTGAGTTTCGGTGAGCAAATGCAGACCCTTTGAAGTCATACTGCATGGTACCTATTCTATGGGTCCCAACTCTTCAGGTTGAAGGGATTCTTCCTCCAGCTAAAACATGCATGGGAAACCCACAGTATGGTCCACCGTGTGATTGGGAAACGATTTAAAATGCATCTCAGTTTTCGTATCCTGGTCCTCGGGTTCACAATTCCAGATGCTTTACTAAAACTCTCCCCGCTTGGAGAGTCAGTGCCTTTAACCTCCTCTTTGGCACAGCTTGCAATTTCTGTGCAAGATGAACAGGAATACGGAGAACCAATGAGAGACTAGCTGTAGGTGTCTGCACGGGCAAATGTAACGCTCATTTCCCACCAGGAAGAGGAATTAACCAAAGGCTCAGCGTGCCCTGCCGGAAAGAGATTAGGGCCTTAAGCAATCCTGCGGTTTTGTGCCCAGCTCACAAGAAAGCGAGTTGAAGAAAGGAGCTCAGGGGCACTGTAATTCACAGACCTGCAGAGTTATAAATGACAGCTATCCTCCAAAAATATATTGAAGTAAGCCTGCGAAGGGGACTGGAAAGCGGGGCAGAATTTCCGAAAAACGATTGCAGGGGGTAGACTGGAATTGCCCAGAAAGCATAGGAAAAGAGGCAGAACGTCGACAATGATGCACTTGGCCAAAAAGGGCGTATGCGTTTTTTCCTGAATATATTCAGGAAAAAACGCATACGCCCTTTTTGGCCAACCAAGCAAGCCTGTAAAGTAAATCTGCACTACAATGAAGTCTCACTGCCCCCCGGGCAAAAGGGCCATCTGAAAAATGTGTAAAATCCAGAAAGGTAGGACAGGATATGGAGAACAGGGAGCCTTGTTATGCTGATTGGCAGGATATAAATTGCCAGCAGCCACCCTGGAGAAGTGTATGGTGTTTCCTGAAACACGTTAGAAACAAAGCAACGCAGCCTATGGCACTTCCACTTATGGTCCTATAGCTTACGGAAATTAAAAACAAAAACAGCCACCCCAAAATTTGGGACGGCTGTGTTCCCAAGAAGCTCGTCTACAGTACCAGGTAAATATCCCAGAAAGCAAAAATGGATAAAGAAGTTGTGGCACGTACGTGCAATGCAATATCACTCAGCAATGAAATCTGTGTCATCAGGCCCGTAGCAGCATAGTGAGTGGATGCAGGTACGGTGATTCTACGTGAACTACGTCACACAGAAAAAGTAATATCATAAGATATCACTAATACACGGAATGTAAACTTGACTACACATGAACTGAATTACAAAACAGAACAGGGTCTCAAATTTAGAAAACCAACTAGTGCTTGCTTATGGGGAAAGGTGCGTTGCGGTGCTGCATAAAACCAGAGACTGAAATTAGCACAGATAACTTTCCATAAGCCAAATATGTAATAGACAAGACCTACTCCTTGCTCAACGAAACGGACCCAACACCACATATTCAACGCCTAGGAATATACCTGACTAGGAAGAATCTTAAAACCCATGGATATATATGTCTCTGTAAGAGAATCAAGCGTGTGTACAGCGGCCGAAACGCAGCAGTGAAAATCCGATAAATCCCATTATCAAAATAAATTTTGAAAACAAAACACAAAGACAGTGAAATAGAGAGCAAATCTTAAATAATTCACTCAGGGCATGTGATGCAACCGGGATTGACCACATCTACCCCCAGAGCTGGTTGAGACATAAGGCTGGACACTTCAGGCTGATAGCATTGGTGAGTTTAGGTGAGCAAATGCACACCCTTTGAAGTCATACTGCATGGTACCCTTTCCATGGGTCCCAACTCTCCAGGTTCAAGGCATTCTTCCTCCAGCTAAAACATGCATGGGAAACCCAGGGTATCGTCCACCGTGTGATTGGGAAACGATTTAAAATGCATCTCAGTTTTCGTATCCTGGTCCTCGGGTTCACCATTCCAGATGCTTTACTAACACTCTCCCCGCTTGGAGAGTCAGTGCCTTTAACCTCCTCTTTGACACAGCTGGCAATTTCTGTGCAAGATGAACAGGAATAGGGAGAACCAATGAGAGACTAGCTGTAGGTGTCTGCACGGGCCAATGTAACGCTCATTTCCCAACAGGAAGAGGAATTAAACAAAGGCTCAGTGTGCCCTGCTGGAAACAGATTAGGGCCTGAAGCAATCCTGCGGTTTTGTGCCCAGCTCACAAGAAAGCGAGTTGAAGAAAGGAGCTCAGGGGCACTGTAATTCACAAACCTGCAGAGTTATAAATGACAGCTATCCTCCAAAAATATATTGAAGTAAGCCTGCGAAGGGGACTGGAAAGCGGGGCAGAATTTCAGGAAAACGATTGCAGGGGGTAGACTGGAATTGCCCTGAAAGCATAGGAAAAGAGGCAGAACGTCGACAATGATGCACTTGGCCAAAAAGGGCGTATGCGTTTTTTCCTGAATATATTCAGGAAAAAACGCATACGCCCTTTTTGGCCAACCAAGCAAGCCTGTAAAGGAAATCTGCACTACAATGAAGTCTCACTGCCCCCCGGGCAAAAGGGCCATCTGAAAAAAGTGTAAAATCCAGAAAGGTAGGACAGGATATGGAGAACAGGGAGCCTTGTTATGCTGATTGGCAGGATGTAAATTGTGAACAGCCACCCTGGAGAAGTGTATGGTGTTTCCTGAAACACGTAAGAAATAAAGCAACACAGCCTATGGCAATTGAACTTATGGTCCTATTGCTTAGGGAAATTAAAATCAAAAACAGAGAGCCACCCCAAAGTTTGGGACGGCTGTGTTCCCAAGAAGCTCGTCTACAGTACCAGGTAAATATCCCAGAAAGCAAAAAATGGATAAAGAAGTTGCGGAACGTACTTGCAACGCAATATCTCTCAGCAATGAAATCTCTGTAATCAGGCCCGTAGCGGCATTGTGAGTGGATGCAGGTACGGTGATTCTACGTGAACTACGTCACACAGAAAAAGAAACATCATAAGATATCACTAATACACGGAATGTAAACTTGACTACACATGAACTGAATTACAAAACAGAACAGGGACTCAAATTTAGAAAACCAACTAGTGCTTGCTTATGGGGAAAGGTGCCTTAGGGTGCTGCATAAAACCAGGGACTGAAATTAGCACAGATAACATTCCATAAGCCAAATATGTAATAGACAAGACCTACACATTGCTCAACGAAATGGACTCAACACCACATATCCAACGCCTAGGAATATACCTGACTAGGAAGAATCTTAAAACCCATGGATATATATGTCTCCGTAAGAGAATGAAGCGTACGTACAGCGGCATAAACGCAGCAGTGAAAATCCGATAAATCCCATTATCAAAATAAATTTCAAAACAAAACACAAAGACAGTGAAATAGAGAGCTATTCTTAAATAATTCACTCAGGGCATGTGATGCAACCGGGATTTAACACATCTACACCCAGAGCTGGGTGAGACATAAGGCTGGACACTTCAGGCTGATAGCATTGGTGAGTTTCGGTGAGCAAATGCAGACCCTTTGAAATCATACTGCATGGTACCTATTCCATGGGTCCCAACTCTTCAGGTTCAAGGGATTCTTCCTCCAGCTAAAACATGCATGGGAAACCCACAGTATGGTTCACCGTGTGATTGGGAAACGATTTAAAATGCATCTCAGTTTTCGTATCCTGGTCCTCGGGTTCACCATTCCAGATGCTTTACTAACAATCTCCCCGCTTGGAGAGTCAGTGCCTTTAACCTCGTATTTGGCACAGCTTGCAATTTCTGTGCAAGATGAACAGGAATAGGAGAAGCAATGTGAGACTAGATGTAGGTGTCTGCACGGGCAAATGTAACGCTCATTTCCCACCAGGAAGAGGAATTAACCAAAGGCTCAGCATGCCCTGCCGGAAACAGATTAGGGCCTGAAGCAATCCTGCGGTTTTGGGCTCAGCTCACCAGAAAGCGAGTTGAAGAAAGGAGCCCAGGGGCACTGTAATTCACAAAACTGCAGAGTTATAAATGACAGCTATCCTCCAAAAATATATTGAAGTAAGCCTGCGAAGGGGACTGGAAAGCGGGGCAGAATTTCCGAAAAACGATTGCAGGGGGTAGACTGGAATTGCCCAGAAAGCATAGGAAAAGAGGCAGAACGTCGACAATGATGCACTTGGCCAAAAAGGGCGTATGCGTTTTTTCCTGAATATATTCAGGAAAAAACGCATACGCCCTTTTTGGCCAAGCAAGCAAGCCTGTAAAGGAAATCTGCACTACAATGAAGTCTCACTGCCCCCCGGGCAAAAGGGCCATCTGAAAAAAGTGTAAAATCCAGAAAGGTAGGACAGGATATGGAGAACAGGGAGCCTTGTTATGCTGATTGGCAGGATGTAAATTGCCAGCAGCCACCCTGGAGAAGTGTATGGTGTTTCCTGAAACACGTAAGAAACAAAGCAACACAGCCTATGGCACTTCCACTTATGGTCCTATAGCTTACGGAAATTAAAATCAAAAACAGACAGCCACCCCAATATTTGGGACGGCTGTGTTCCCAAGAAGCTCGTCTACAGTACCAGGTAAATATCCCAGAAAGCAAAAATGGATAAAGAAGTTGTGGCACGTACGTGCAATGCAATATCACTCAGCAATGAAATCTGTGTCATCAGGCCCGTAGCGGCATAGTGAGTGGATACAGGTACGGTGCTTCTACGTGAACTACGTCACACAGAAAACGAAACATCATAAGATATCACTAATACACGGAATGTAAACTTGACTACACATGAACTGAATTACAAAACAGAACAGGGTCTCAAATTTAGAAAACCAACTAGTGCTTGCTTATGGGGAAAGGTGCCTTGGGGTGCTGCATAAAACCAGAGACTGAAATTAGCACAGATAACATTCCATAAGCCAAATATGTAATAGACAAGACCTACTCCTTGCTCAACGAAATGGACCCAACACCACATATTCAACGCCTAGGAATATACCTGACTAGGAAGAATCTTAAAACCCATGGATATATATGTCTCCGTAAGAGAATCAAGCGTGTGTACAGCGGCCGAAACGCAGCAGTGAAAATCCGATAAATCCCATTATCAAAATAAATTTCGAAATCAAACACAAAGACAGTGAAATAGAGAGCAACTCTTAAATAATTCACTCAGGGCATGTGATGCAACCGGGATTGACCACATCTACACCCAGAGCTGGTTGAGACATAAGGCTGGACACGTCAGGCTGATAGCATTGGTGAGTTTCGGTGAGCAAATGCAGGCCCTTTGAAGTCATACTGCATGGTACCCATTCCATGGGTCAAAACTCTCCAGGTTCAAGGCATTCTTTCTCCAGCTAAAACATGCATGGGAAACCCAGAGTATCGTCCAACGTATGATTGGGAAATGATTTAAAATGCATCTCCGTTTTCGTATCCTGGTCCTCGGGTTCACCATTCCAGATGCTTTACTAACACTCTCCCCGCTTGGAGAGTCTGTGCCTTTAACCTCCTCTTTGGCACAGCTTGCAATTTCTGTGCAAGATGAACAGGAATAGGGAGAACCAATGAGAGACTAGCTGTAGGTGTCTGCACGGGCAAATGTAACGCTCATTGCCTACCAGGAAGAGGAATTAAACAAAGGCTCAGCGTGCCCTGCTAGAAACAGATTAGGGCCTGAAGCAATCCTGCGGTTTTGTGCCCAGCTCACAAGAAAGCGAGTTGAAGAAAGGAGCTCAGGGGCACTGTAATTCACAAACCTGCAGAGTTATAAATGACAGCTATCCTCCAAAAATATATTGAAGTAAGCCTGCGAAGGGGAATTGAAAGCGGGGCAGAATTTCAGGAAAACGATTGCAGGGGGTAGACTGGAATTACCCTGAAAGCATAGGAAATGAGGAAGAACGGCGACAATGATGCACTTGGCCAAAAAGGGCGTATGCGTTTTTTCCTGAATATATTCAGGAAAAAACGCATAGGAACTTTTTGGCCAAACAAGCAAGCCTGTAAAGGAAATCTGCACTACAATGAAGTCTCACTGCCCCCCGGGCAAGAGGGCCATCTGAAAAAAGTGTAAAATCCAGAAAGGTAGGACAGGATATGGAGAACAGGGAGCCTTGTTATGCTGATTGGCAGGATGTAAATTGCCAGCAGCCAGCCTGGAGAAGTGTATGGTGTTTCCTGAAACACATAAGAAACAAAGCAACACAGTCTATGGCACTTCCACTTATGGTCCTATAGCTTACGGAAATTAAAATCAAAAACAGACAGCCACCCCAATATTTGGGACGGCTGTGTTCAGAAGAAGCTCGTCTACAGTATCAGGTAAATATCCCAGAAAGCAAAAAATGGATAAAGAAGTTGTGGCACGTACGTACAATGCAATATCACTCAGCAATGAAATCTGTGTCATCAGGCCCGTAGCGGCATAGTGAGTGGATGCAGGTACGGTGATTCTACGTGAACTACGTCACACAGAAAAAGAAACATCATAAGATATCACTAATACACGGAATGTAAACTTGACTACACATGAACTGAATTACAAAACAGAACAGGGTCTCAAATTTAGAAAACCAACTAGTGCTTGCTTATGGGAAAAGGTGCCTTGGGGTGCTGCATAAAACCAGAGACTGAAATTAGCACAGATAACTTTCCATAAGCCAAATATGTAATAGACAAGTCCTACTCCTTGCTCAACGAAATGGACCCAACACCACATATTCAACGCCTAGGAATATACCTGACTAGGAAGAATCTTAAAACCCATGGATATATATGTCTCCGTAAGAGAATCAAGCGTGTGTACAGCGGCCGAAACGCAGCAGTGCAAATCCGATATATCCCATTATCAAAATAAATTTCGAAAACAAAACACAAAGACAGTGAAATAGAGAGCAATTCTTAAATAATTCACTCAGGGCATGTGATGCAACCGGGATTGACCACATCTACACCGAGAGCTGATTGAGACATAAGGCTGGACACTCCAGGCTGATAGCATTGGTGAGTTTCGGTGAGCAAATGCAGACCCTTTGAAGTCATACTGCATGGTACCCATTCCATGGGTCCCAACTCTCCAGGTTCAAGGCATTCTTCCGGCAGCTAAAACATGCTTGGGAAACCCAGAGTATCGTCCACCGTGTGATTGGGAAACGATTTAAAATGCATCTCAGTTTTCGTATCCTGGTCCTCGGGTTCACCATTCCAGATGCTTTACTAACACTCTCCCCGCTTGGAGAGTCAGTGCCTTTAACCTCGTATTTGGCACAGCTTGCAATTTCTGTGCAAGATGAACAGGAATAGGAGAAGCAATGTGAGACTAGATGTAGGTGTCTGCACGGGCAAATGTAACGCTCATTTCCCACCAGGAAGCGGAATTAACCAAAGGCTCAGCATGCCCTGCCGGAAACAGATTAGGGCCTGAAGCAATCCTGCGGTTTTGGGCTCAGCTCACCAGAAAGCGAGTTGAAGAAAGGAGCCCAGGGGCACTGTAATTCACAAACCTGCAGAGTTATAAATGACAGCTATCCTCCAAAAATATATTGAAGTAAGCCTGCGAAGGGGACTGGAAAGCGGGGCAGAATTTCCGAAAAACGATTGCAGGGGGTAGACTGGAATTGCCCAGAAAGCATAGGAAAAGAGGCAGAACGTCGACAATGATGCACTTGGCCAAAAAGGGCGTATGCGTTTTTTCCTGAATATATTCAGGAAAAAACGCATACGCCCTTTTTGGCCAACCAAGCAAGCCTGTAAAGGAAATCTGCACTACAATGAAGTCTCACTGCCCCCCGGGCAAAAGGGCCATCTGAAAAAAGTGTAAAATCCAGAAAGGTAGGACAGGATATGGAGAACAGGGAGCCTTGTTATGCTGATTGGCAGGATGTAAATTGCCAGCAGCCACCCTGGAGAAGTGTATGGTGTTTCCTGAAACACGTAAGAAACAAAGCAACACAGCCTATGGCACTTCCACTTATGGTCCTATAGCTTACGGAAATTAAAATCAAAAACAGACAGCCACCCCAATATTTGGGACGGCTGTGTTCCCAAGAAGCTCGTCTACAGTACCAGGTAAATATCCCAGAAAGCAAAAATGGATAAAGAAGTTGTGGCACGTACGTGCAATGCAATATCACTCAGCAATGAAATCTGTATCATCAGGCCCGTAGCGGCATAGTGAGTGGATACAGGTACGGTGCTTCTACGTGAACTATGTCACACAGAAAAAGAAACATCATAAGATATCACTAATACACGGAATATAAACTTGACTACACATGAACTGAATTACAAAACAGAACAGGGTCTCAAATTTAGAAAACCAACTAGTGCTTGCTTATGGGGAAAGGTGCCTTGGGGTGCTGCATAAAACCAGAGACTGAAATTAGCACAGATAACATTCCATAAGCCAAATATGTAATAGACAAGACCTACTCCTTGCTCAACGAAATGGACCCAACACCACATATTCAACGCCTAGGAATATACCTGACTAGGAAGAATCTTAAAACCCATGGATATATATGTCTCCGTAAGAGAATCAAGCGTGTGTACAGCGGCCGAAACGCAGCAGTGAAAATCCGATAAATCCCATTATCAAAATAAATTTCGAAATCAAACACAAAGACAGTGAAATAGAGAGCAACTCTTAAATAATTCACTCAGGGCATGTGATGCAACCGGGATTGACCACATCTACACCCAGAGCTGGTTGAGACATAAGGCTGGACACGTCAGGCTGATAGCATTGGTGAGTTTCGGTGAGCAAATGCAGGCCCTTTGAAGTCATACTGCATGGTACCCATTCCATGGGTCAAAACTCTCCAGGTTCAAGGCATTCTTTCTCCAGCTAAAACATGCATGGGTAACCCAGAGTATCGTCCAACGTATGATTGGGAAATGATTTAAAATGCATCTCCGTTTTCGTATCCTGGTCCTCGGGTTCACCATTCCAGATGCTTTACTAACACTCTCCCCGCTTGGAGAGTCTGTGCCTTTAACCTCCTCTTTGGCACAGCTTGCAATTTCTGTGCAAGATGAACAGGAATACGGAGAACCAATGAGAGACTAGCTGTAGGTGTCTGCACGGGCAAATGTAACGCTCATTTCCCACCAGGAAGAGGAATTAACCAAAGGCTCAGCGTGCCCTGCCGGAAAGAGATTAGGGCCTTAAGCCATCCTGCGGTTTTGTGCCCAGCTCACAAGAAAGCGAGTTGAAGAAAGGAGCTCAGGGGCACTGTAATTCACAAACCTGCAGAGTTATAAATGACAGCTATCCTCCAAGAATATATTGAAGTAAGCCTGCGAAGGGGACTTGAAAGCGGGGCAGATTTTCAGGAAAACCATTGCAGGGCATAGACTGGAATTGCCCTGAAAGCATAGGAAAAGAGGCAGAACGTCGACAATGATGCACTTGGCCAAAAAGGGCGTATGCGTTTTTTCCTGAATATATTCAGGAAAAAACGCATACGCCCTTTTTGGCCAACCAAGCAAGCCTGTAAAGGAAATCTGCACTACAATGAAGTCTCACTGACCCCGGGCAAAAGGGCCATCTGAAAAAAGTGTAAAATCCAGAAAGGTAGGACAGGATATGGAGAACAGGGAGCCTTGTTATGCTGATTGGCAGGATGTAAATTGCCAGCAGCCACCCTGGAGAAGTGTATGGTGTTTCCTGAAACACGTAAGAAACAAAGCAACACAGCCTATGGCACTTCCACTTATGGTCCTATAGCTTACGGAAATTAAAATCAAAAACAGACAGCCACCCAAATATTTGGGACGGCTGTGTTCCCAAGAAGCTCGTCTACAGTACCAGGTAAATATCCCAGAAAGCAAAAAATGGATAAAGAAGTTGTGGCACGTACGGGCAATGCAACATCACTCAGCAATGAAATCTGTGTCATCAGGCCCGTAGCGTCATAGTGAGTGGATGCAGGTACGGTGATTCTACGTGAACTACGTCATACAGAAAAAGAAACATCATAAGATATCACTAATATACGGAATGTAAACTTGACTACACATGAACTGAATTACAAAACAGAACAGGGTCTCAAATTTAGAAAACCAACTAGTGCTTGCTTATGGGGAAAGGTGCCTTAGGGTGCTGCATAAAACCAGACACTGAAATTAGCACAGATAACATTTAAAAGCCAAATATGTAATAGACAAGACCTACTCCTTGCTCAACGAAATGGACTCAACACCACATATTCAACGCCTAGGAATATACCTGACTAGGAAGAATCTTAAAACCCATGTATATATATGTCTCCGTAAGAGAATCAAGCGTGTGTACAGCGGCATAAACACAGCGTTGAAAATCCGATAAATCCCATTATCAAAATAAATTTCAAAAACAAAACACAAAGACAGTGAAATAGAGAGCAATTCTTAAATAATTCACTCAGGGCATGTGATGCAACCGGGATTTAACACATCTACACCCACAGCTGGTTGAGACATAAGGCTGGACACTTCAGGCTGATAGCATTGGTGAGTTTCGGTGAGCAAATGCAGACCCTTTGAAGTCATACTGCATGGTACCTATTCCATGGGTCCCAACTCTTCAGGTTCAAGGGATTCTTCCTCCAGCTAAAACATGCATGGGAAACCCACAGTATGGTCCACCGTGTGATTGGGAAACGATTTAAAATGCATCTCAGTTTTCGTATCCTGGTCCTCGGGTTCACAACTCCAGATGCTTTACTAAAACTCTCCCCGCTTGGAGAGTCTGTGCCTTTAACCTCCTCTTTGGCACAGCTTGCAATTTCTGTGCAAGATGAACAGGAATAGGGATAACCAATGAGAGACTAGCTGTAGGTGTCTGCACGGGCAAATGTAACGCTCATTTCCCACCAGGAAGAGGAATTAACCAAAGGCTCAGCGTGCCCTGCCGGAAAGAGATTAGGGCCTTAAGCAATCCTGCGGTTTTGTGCCCAGCTCACAAGAAAGCGAGTTGAAGAAAGGAGCTCAAGGGCACTGTAATTCACAAAACTGCAGAGTTATAAATGACAGCTATCCTCCAAAAATATATTGAAGTAAGCCTGCGAAGGGGACTTGAAAGCGGGGCAGATTTTCAGGAAAACCATTGCAGGGCGTAGACTGGAATTGCCCTGAAAGCATAGGAAAAGAGGCAGAACGTCGACAATGATGCACTTGGCCAAAAAGGGCGTATGCGTTTTTTCCTGAATATATTCAGGAAAAAACTCATACGCCCTTTTAGGCCAACCAAGCAAGCCTGTAAAGGAAATCTGCACTACAATGAAGTCTCACTGCCCCCCGGGCAAAAGGGCCATCTGAAAAAAGTGTAAAATCCAGAAAGGTAGGACAGGATATGGAGAACAGGGAGCCTTGTTATGCTGATTGGCAGGATGTAAATTGCCAGCAGCCACCCTGGAGAAGTGTATGGTGTTTCCTGAAACACGTAAGAAACAAAGCAACACAGCCTATGGCACTTCCACTTATGGTCCTATAGCTTACGGAAATTAAAATCAAAAACAGACAGCCACCCCAATATTTGGGACGGCTGTGTTCCCAAGAAGCTCGTCTGCAGTACCAGGTAAATATCCCAGAAAGCAAAAAATGGATAAAGAAGTTGTGGCACGTACGGGCAATGCAATATCACTCAGCAATGAAATCTGTGTCATCAGGCCCGTAGCGGCATAGTGAGTGGATGCAGGTACGGTGATTCTACGTGAACTACGTCATACAGAAAAAGAAACATCATAAGATATCACTAATACACGGAATGTAAACTTGACTACACATGAACTGAATTACAAAACAGAACAGGGTCTCAAATTTAGAAAACCAACTAGTGCTTGCTTATGGGGAAAGGTGCCTTAGGGTGCTGCATAAAACCAGACACTGAAATTAGCACAGATAACATTCCAAAAGCCAAATATGTAATAGACAAGACCTACTCCTTGCTCAACGAAATGGACTCAACACCACATATTCAACGCCTAGGAATATACCTGACTAGGAAGAATCTTAAAACCCATGGATATATATGTCTCCGTAAGAGAATCAAGCGTGAGTACAGCGGCATAAACACAGCAGTGAAAATGCGATAAATCCCATTATCAAAATAAATTTCAAAAACAAAACACAAAGACAGTGAAATAGAGAGCAATTCTTAAATAATTCACTCAGGGCATGTGATGCAACCGGGATTTAACACATCTACACCCAGAGCTGGTTGAGACATAAGGCTGGACACTTCAGGCTGATAGCATTGGTGAGTTTCGGTGAGCAAATGCAGACCCTTTGAAGTCATACTGCATGGTACCTATTCCATGGGTCCCAACTCTTCAGGTTGAAGGGATTCTTCCTCCAGCTAAAACATGCATGGGAAACCCACAGTATGGTCCACCGTGTGATTGGGAAACGATTTAAAATGCATCTCAGTTTTCGTATCCTGGTCCTCGGGTTCACAATTCCAGATGCTTTACTAAAACTCTCCCCGCTTGGAGAGTCAGTGCCTTTAACCTCCTCTTTGGCACAGCTTGCAATTTCTGTGCAAGATGAACAGGAATACGGAGAACCAATGAGAGACTAGCTGTAGGTGTCTGCACGGGCAAATGTAACGCTCATTTCCCACCAGGAAGAGGAATTAAACAAAGGCTCAGCGTGCCCTGCCGGAAAGAGATTAGGGCCTTAAGCAATCCTGCGGTTTTGTGCCCAGCTCACAAGAAAGCGAGTTGAAGAAAGGAGCTCAGGGGCACTGTAATTCACAAACCTGCAGAGTTATAAATGACAGCTATCCTCCAAAAATATATTGAAGTAAGCCTGCGAAGGGGACTGGAAAGCGGGGCAGAATTTCCGAAAAACGATTGCAGGGGGTAGACTGGAATTGCCCAGAAAGCATAGGAAAAGAGGCAGAACGTCGACAATGATGCACTTGGCCAAAAAGGGCGTATGCGTTTTTTCCTGAATATATTCAGGAAAAAACGCATACGCCCTTTTTGGCCAACCAAGCAAGCCTGTAAAGGAAATCTGCACTACAATGAAGTCTCACTGCCCCCCGGGCAAAAGGGCCATCTGAAAAATGTGTAAAATCCAGAAAGGTAGGACAGGATATGGAGAACAGGGAGCCTTGTTATGCTGATTGGCAGGATGTAAATTGCCAGCAGCCACCCTGGAGAAGTGTATGGTGTTTCCTGAAACACGTAAGAAACAAAGCAACGCAGCCTATGGCACTTCCACTTATGGTCCTATAGCTTACGGAAATTAAAATCAAAAACAGACAGCCACCCCAATATTTGGGACGGCTGTGTTGAGAAGAAGCTCGTCTACAGTATCAGGTAAATATCCCAGAAAGCAAAAAATGGATAAAGAACTTGTGGCACGTACGTACAATGCAATATCACTCAGCAATGAAATCTGTGTCATCAGGCCCGTAGCGGCATAGTGAGTGGATGCAGGTACGGTGATTCTACGTGAACTACGTCACACAGAAAAAGAAACATCATAAGATATCACTAATACACGGAATGTAAACTTGACTACACATGAACTGAATTACAAAACAGAACAGGGTCTCAAATTTAGAAAACCAACTAGTGTTTGCTTATGGGAAAAGGTGCCTTGGGGTGCTGCATAAAACCAGAGACTGAAATTAGCACAGATAACTTTCCATAAGCCAAATATGTAATAGACAAGTCCTACTCCTTGCTCAACGAAATGGACCCAACACCACATATTCAACGCCTAGGAATATACCTGACTAGGAAGAATCTTAAAACCCATGGATATATATGTCTCCGTAAGAGAATCAAGCGTGTGTACAGCGGCCGAAACGCAGCAGTGAAAATCCGATAAATCCCATTATCAAAATAAATTTCGAAAACAAAACACAAAGACAGTGAAATAGAGAGCAATTCTTAAATAATTCACTCAGGGCATGTGATGCAACCGGGATTGACCACATCTACACCCAGAGCTGATTGAGACATAAGGCTGGACACTCCAGGCTGATAGCATTGGTGAGTTTCGGTGAGCAAATGCAGACCCTTTGAAGTCATACTGCATGGTACCCATTCCATGGGTCCCAACTCTCCAGGTTCAAGGCATTCTTCCTGCAGCTAAAACATGCTTGGGAAACCCAGATTATCGTCCACCGTGTGATTGGGAAACGATTTAAAATGCATCTCAGTTTTCGTATCCTGGTCCTCGGGTTCACCATTCCAGATGCTTTACTAACACTCTCCCCGCTTCGAGAGTCAGTGCCTTTAACCTCGTATTTGGCACAGCTTGCAATTTCTGTGCAAGATGAACAGGAATAGGAGAAGCAATGTGAGACTAGATGTAGGTGTCTGCACGGGCAAATGTAACGCTCATTTCCCACCAGGAAGAGGAATTAACCAAAGGCTCAGCATGCCCTGCCGGAAACAGATTAGGTCCTGAAGCAATCCTGCGGTTTTGGGCTCAGCTCACCAGAAAGCGAGTTGAAGAAAGGAGCCCAGGGGCACTGTAATTCACAAACCTGCAGAGTTATAAATGACAGCTATCCTCCAAAAATATATTGAAGTAAGCCTGCGAAGGGGACTGGAAAGCGGGGCAGAATTTCCGAAAAACGATTGCAGGGGGTAGACTGGAATTGCCCAGAAAGCATAGGAAAAGAGGCAGAACGTCGACAATGATGCAGTTGGCCAAAAAGGGCGTATGCGTTTTTTCCTGAATATATTCAGGAAAAAACGCATACGCCCTTTTTGGCCAACAAAGCAAGCCTGTAAAGGAAATCTGCACTACAATGAAGTCTCACTGCCCCCCGGGCAAAACGGCCATCTGAAAAAAGTGTAAAATCCAGAAAGGTAGGACAGGATATGGAGAACAGGGAGCCTTGTTATGCTGATTGGCAGGATGTAAATTGCCAGCAGCCACCCTGGAGAAGTGTATGGTGTTTCCTGAAACACGTAAGAAACAAAGCAACACAGCCTATGGCACTTCCACTAATGGTCCTATAGCTTACGGAAATTAAAATCAAAAACAGACAGCCACCCCAATATTTGGGACGGCTGTGTTCACAAGAAGCTCGTCTACATTATCAGGTAAATATCCCAGAAAGCAAAAAATGGATAAAGAAGTTGTGGCACGTACGTACAATGCAATATCACTCAGCAATGAAATCTGTGTCATCAGGCCCGTAGCGGCATAGTGTGTGGATGCAGATACGGTGATTCTACGTGAACTACGTCACACAGAAAAAGAAACATCATAAGATATCACTAATACACGGAATGTAAACTTGACTACACATGAACTGAATTACAAAACAGAACAGGGTCTCAAATTTAGAAAACCAACTAGTGCTTGCTTATGGGGAAAGGTGCGTTGGGGTGCTGCATAAAACCAGAGACTGAAATTAGCACAGATAACTTTCCATAAGCCAAATATGTAATAGACAAGACCTACTCCTTGCTCAACGAAATGGACCCAACACCACATATTCAACGCCTAGGAATATACCTGACTAGGAAGAATCTTAAAACCCATGGATATATATGTCTCCGTAAGAGAATCAAGCGTGTATACAGCGGCCGAAACGCAGCTGGGAAAATCCGATAAATCCCATTATCAAAATAAATTTCGAAAACAAAACACAAAGACAGTGAAATAGAGAGCAATTCTTAAATAATTCACTCAGGGCATGTGATGCAACCGGGATTGACCACATCTACACCCAGAGATGATTGAGACATAAGGGTGGACACTCCAGGCTGATTGCATTGGTGAGTTTCGGTGAGCAAATGCAGACCCTTTGAAGTCATACTGCATGGTACCCATTCCATGGGTCCCAACTCTCCAGGTTCAAGGCATTCTTCCTGCAGCTAAAACATGCATGGGAAACCCAGAGTATCGTCCACCGTGTGATTGGGAAACGATTTAAAATGCATCTCAGTTTTCGTATCTTGGTCCTCGGGTTCACCATTCCAGATGCTTTACTAACACTCTCCCCGCTTGGAGAGTCAGAGCCTTTAACCTCCTCTTTGGCACAGCTTGCAATTTCTGTGCAAGATGAACAGGAATAGGGAGAACCAATGAGAGACTAGCTGTAGGTGTCTGCACGGGCAAATGTAACGCTCATTGCCCACCAGGAAGAGGAATTAAACAAAGGCTCAGTGTGCCCTGGTGGAAACAGATTAAGGCCTGAAGCAATCCTGCGGTTTTGTGCCCAGCTCACAAGAAAGCGAGTTGAAGAACGAGCTCAGGGGCACTGTAATTCACAAACCTGCAGAGTTATAAATGACAGCTTTCCTCCAAAAATATATTGAAGTAAGCCTGCGAAGGGGACTTGAAAGCGGGGCAGAATTTCAGGAAAACGATTGCAGGGGGTAGACTGGAATTGCCCTGAAAGCATAGGAAAAGAGGCAGAACGTCGACAATGATGCACTTGGCCAAAAAGGGCGTATGCGTTTTTTCCTGAATATATTCAGGAAAAAACGCATACGCCCTTTTTGGCCAACCAAGCAAGCCTGTAAAGGAAATCTGCACTACAATGAAGTCTCACTGCCCCCCGGGCAAGAGGGCCATCTGAAAAAAGTGTAAAATCCAGAAAGGTAGGACAGGATATGGAGAACAGGGAGCCTTGTTATGCTGATTGGCAGGATGTAAATTGCCAACAGCCACCCTGGAGAAGTGTATGGTGTTTCCTGAAAAATGTAAGAAATAAAGCAACACAGCCTATGGCAATTGCACTTATGGTCCTATTCCTTAGGGAAATTAAAATCAAAAACAGAGAGCCACCCCACAGTTTGGGACGGCTGTGTTCCCAAGAAGCTCGTCTACAGTACCAGGTAAATATCCCAGAAAGCAAAAAATGGATAAAGAAGTTGTGGCACGTACGTGCAATGCAGTATCACTCAGCAATGAAATCTGTGTCATCAGGCCCATAGCGGCATAGTGAGTGGATGCATGTACGGTGATTCTACGTGAACTACGTCACACAGAAAAAGAAACATCATAAGATATCACTAATACACGGAATGTAAACTTGACTACACATGAACTGAATTACAAAACAGAACAGGGTCTCAAATTTAGAAAACCAACTAGTGCTTGCTTATGGGGAAAGGTGCGTTGGTGTGCTGCATAAAACCAGAGACTGAAATTAGCAGAGATAACTTTCCATAAGCCAAATATGTAATAGACAAGACCTACTCCTTGCTCAACGAAATGGACCCAACACCACATATTCAACGCCTAGGAATATACCTGACTAGGAAGAATCTTAAAACCCATGGATATATATGTCTCCGTAAGAGAATCAAGCGTGTGTACAGCGGCCGAAACGCAGCAGTGAAAATCCGATAAATCCCATTATCCAAATAAATTTCGAAAACAAAACACAAAGACAGTGAAATAGAGAGCAATTCTTAAATAATTCACTCAGGGCATGTGATGCAACCGGGATTGACCACATCTACACCCAGAGCTGGTTGAGACATAAGGCTGGACACTTCAGGCTGATAGCATTGGTGAGTTTCGATGAGCAAATGCAGACCCTTTGAAGTCATACTGCATGGTACCCATTCCATGGGTCCCAACTCTCCAGGTTCATGGGATTCTACCTCCAGCTAAAACATGCATGGGAAACCCAGAGTATCGTCCACCGTGTGATTGGGAAACGATTTAAAATGCATCTCAGTTTTCGTATCCTGGTCCTCGGGTTCACCATTCCAGATGCTTTACTAACACTCTCCCCGCTTGGAGAGTCAATGCCTTTAACCTCCTCTTTGGCACAGCTTGCAATTTCTGTGCAAGATGAACAGGAATAGGGAGAACCAATGAGAGACTAGCTGTAGGTGTCTGCACGGGCAAATGTAACGCTCATTGCCCACCAGGAAGAGGAATTAAACAAAGGCTCAGCGTGTCCTGCTGAAAACAGATTAGGGACTGAAGCAATCCTGCGGTTTCGTGCCCAGCTCACAAGAAAGCGAGTTGAAGAAAGGAGCTCAGGGGCACTGTAATTCACAAACCTGCAGAGTTATAAATGACAGCTATCCTCCAAAAATATATTGAAGTAAGCCTGCGAAGGGGACTTGAAAGCGGGGCAGAATTTCAGGAAAACGATTGCAGGGGGTAGACTGGAATTGCGCTGAAAGCATACAAAAAGAGGCAGAACGTCGACAATGATGCACTTGGCCAAAAAGTGCGTATGCGTTTTTTCCTGAATATATTCAGGAAAAAACGCATACGCCCTTTTTGGCCAACCAAGCAAGCCTGTAAAGGAAATCTGCACTACAATGAAGTCTCACTGCCCCCGGGCAAAACGGCCATCTGAAAAAAGTGTAAAATCCAGAAAGGTAGGACAGGATATGGAGAACAGGGAGCCTTGTTATGCTGATTGGCAGGATGTAAATTGCCAGCAGCCACCCTGGAGAAGTGTATGGTGTTTCCTGAAACACGTAAGAAACAAAGCAACACAGCCTATGGCACTTCCACTTATGGTCCTATAGCTTACGGAAATTAAAATCAAAAACAGACAGCCACCCCAATATTTGGGACGGCTGTGTTCACAAGAAGCTCGTCTACATTATCAGGTAAATATCCCAGAAAGCAAAAAATGGATAAAGAAGTTGTGGCACGTACGTACAATGCAATATCACTCAGCAATGAAATCTGTGTCATCAGGCCCGTAGCGGCATAGTGTGTGGATGCAGATACGGTGATTCTACGTGAACTACGTCACACAGAAAAAGAAACATCATAAGATATCACTAATACACGGAATGTAAACTTGACTACACATGAACTGAATTACAAAACAGAACAGGGTCTCAAATTTAGAAAACCAACTAGTGCTTGCTTATGGGGAAAGGTGCGTTGGGGTGCTGCATAAAACCAGAGACTGAAATTAGCAGAGATAACTTTCCATAAGCCAAATATGTAATAGACAAGACCTACTCCTTGCTCAACGAAATGGACCCAACACCACATATTCAACGCCTAGGAATATACCTGACTAGGAAGAATCTTAAAACCCATGGATATATATGTCTCCGTAAGAGAATCAAGCGTGTGTACAGCGGCCGAAACGCAGCAGTGAAAATCCGATAAATCCCATTATCCAAATAAATTTCGAAAACAAAACACAAAGACAGTGAAATAGAGAGCAATTCTTAAATAATTCACTCAGGGCATGTGATGCAACCGGGATTGACCACATCTACACCCAGAGCTGGTTGAGACATAAAGCTGGACACTTCAGGCTGATAGCATTGGTGAGTTTCGATGAGCAAATGCAGACCCTTTGAAGTCATACTGCATGGTACCCATTCCATGGGTCCCAACTCTCCAGGTTCATGGGATTCTACCTCCAGCTAAAACATGCATGGGAAACCCAGAGTATCGTCCACCGTGTGATTGGGAAACGATTTAAAATGCATCTCCGTTTTCGTATCCTGGTCCTCGGGTTCACCATTCCAGATGCTTTACTAACACTCTCCCCGCTTGGAGAGTCAATGCCTTTAACCTCCTCTTTGGCACAGCTTGCAATTTCTGTGCAAGATGAACAGGAATAGGGAGAACCAATGAGAGACTAGCTGTAGGTGTCTGCACGGGCAAATGTAACGCTCATTGCCCACCAGGAAGAGGAATTAAACAAAGGCTCAGCGTGTCCTGCTGAAAACAGATTAGGGACTGAAGCAATCCTGCGGTTTTGTGCCCAGCTCACAAGAAAGCGAGTTGAAGAAAGGAGCTCAGGGGCACTGTAATTCACAAACCTGCAGAGTTATAAATGACAGCTATCCTCCAAAAATATATTGAAGTAAGCCTGCGAAGGGGACTTGAAAGCGGGGCAGAATTTCAGGAAAACGATTGCAGGGGGTAGACTGGAATTGCGCTGAAAGCATACAAAAAGAGGCAGAACGTCGACAATGATGCACTTGGCCAAAAAGTGCGTATGCGTTTTTTCCTGAATATATTCAGGAAAAAACGCATACGCCCTTTTTGGCCAACCAAGCAAGCCTGTAAAGGAAATCTGCACTACAATGAAGTCTCACTGCCCCCGGGCAAAACGGCCATCTGAAAAAAGTGTAAAATCCAGAAAGGTAGGACAGGATATGGAGAACAGGGAGCCTTGTTATGCTGATTGGCAGGATGTAAATTGCCAACAGCCACCCTGGAGAAGTGTATGGTGTTTCCTGAAAAATGTAAGAAATAAAGCAACACAGCCTATGGCAATTGCACTTATGGTCCTATTCCTTAGGGAAATTAAAATCAAAAACAGAGAGCCACCCCACAGTTTGGGACGGCTGTGTTCCCAAGAAGCTCGTCTACAGTACCAGGTAAATATCCCAGAAAGCAAAAAATGGATAAAGAAGTTGTGGCACGTACGTGCAATGCAGTATCACTCAGCAATGAAATCTGTGTCATCAGGCCCATAGCGGCATAGTGAGTGGATGCAGGTACGGTGATTCTACGTGAACTACGTCACACAGAAAAAGAAACATCATAAGATATCACTAATACACGGAATGTAAACTTGACTACACATGAACTGAATTACAAAACAGAACAGGGTCTCAAATTTAGAAAACAAACTAGTGCTTGCTTATGGGGAAAGGTGCCTTGGGGTGCTGCATAAAACCAGAGACTGAAATTAGCACAGATAACATTCCATAAGCCAAATATGTAATAGACAAGACCTACTCCTTGCTCAACGAAATGGACTCAACACCACATATTCAACGCCTAAGAATATACCTGACTAGGAAGAATCTTAAAACCCATGGATATATATGTCTCTGTAAGAGAATCAAGCGTGTGTACAGCGGCCGAAACGCAGCAGTGAAAATCCGATAAATCCCATTATCAAAATAAATTTCGAAAACAAAACACAAAGACAGTGAAATAGAGAGCAATTCTTAAATAATTCACTCAGGGCATGTGATGCAACCGGGATTGACCACATCTACACCCACAGCTGGTTGAGACATAAGGCTGGACACTTCAGGCTGATAGCATTGGTGAGTTTCGGTGAGCAAATGCAGACCCTTTGAAGTCATACTGCATGGTACCTATTCCATGGGTCCCAACACTTCAGGTTCAAGGGATTCTTCCTCCAGCTAAAACATGCATGGGAAACCCACAGTATGGTCCACCGAGTGATTGGGAATCGATTTAAAATGCATCTCAGTTTTCGTATCCTGGTCCTCGGGTTCACCATTCCAGATGCTTTACTAACACTCTCCCCGCTTGGAGAGTCAGTGCCTTTAACGTCCTGTTTGGCACAGCTTGCAATTTCTGTGCAAGATGAACAGGAATAGGGAGAACCAATGAGAGACTAGCTGTAGGTGTCTGCACGGGCAAATGTAATGCTCATTTCCCACCAGGAAGAGGAATTAACCAAAGGCTCAGCGTGCCCTGCTGGTAACAGATTAGTGCCTGAAACAATCCTGTGGTTTTGTGCCCAGCTCACAAGAAAGCGAGTTGAAGAAAGGAGCTCAGTGGCACTGTAATTCACAAACCTGCAGAGTTATAAATGACAGCTATCTTCCAAAAGTATATTGAAGTAAGCCTGCGAAGGGGACTTGAAAGCGGGGCAGAATTTCAGGAAAACGATTGCAGGTGGTAGATTGGAATTGCCCTGAAAGCATAGGAAAAGAGGCACAAAGTGGACAATGATGCACTTGGCCAAAAAGGGCGTATGCGTTTTTTCCTGAATATATTCAGGAAAAAACGCATATGCACTTTTTGGCCAACCAAGCAAGACTGTAAAGGAAATCTGCACTACAATGTAGTCTCACTGCCCCCCTGGCAAAAGGGCCATCTGAAAAAACTGTAAAATCCAGAAAGGTAAGACAGGATATGGAGAACAGGGAGCCTTGTTATGCTGATTGGGATGATGTAAATTGCCAACAGCCACCCTGGAGAAGTGTATGGTGTTTCCTGAAACACGTAAGAAATAAAGGAACACAGCTTATGGCAATTGCACTTATGGTCCACTTGCTTAGGGAAATTAAAATCAAAAACAGAGATCCACCCCAAAATTTGGGACGGCTGTGTTCCCAAGAAGCTCGTCTACAGTACCAGGTAAATATCCCAGAAAGCAAAAAATGGATAAAGAAGTTGTGGCACGTACGTGCAATGCAATATCACTCAGCAATGAAATCTGTGTCATCAGGCCCGTAGCGGCATAGTGAGTGGATGCAGGTACGGTGATTCTACGTGAACTACATCACACAGAAATAGAAACATCATAAGATATCACTAATACACGGAGTGTAAATTTAACTACACATGAACTGAATTACAAAAGAGAACAGGGTCTCAAATTTTGAAAACCAACTAGTGCTTGCTTATGGGGAAATGTGCGTTGGGATGCTGCATAAATCCAGAGACTGAAATTAGCACAGATAACTTTCCATAAGCCAAATATGTAATAGACAAGACCTACTCCTTGCTCAACGCAATGGACTCAACACCACATATTCAACGCCTAGGAATATACCTGACTAGGAAGAATCTTAAAACCCATGGATTTATATGTCTCCCTAAGAGAATCAAGTGTGTGTACAGCGACATAAACGCACCAGTGAAAATCTGATAAATCCTATTATCAAAATAAATTTCAAAAACAAAACACAAAGACAGTGAAATAGAGAGCAATTCTTAAACAATTCACTCAGGGCCTCTGATGCAACCGGGATTGACCACATCTACACCCACAGCTGGTTGAGACATAAGGCTGGACACTTCAGGCTGATAGCATTGGTGAGTTTCGGTGAGCAAATGCAGACCCTTTGAAGTCATACTGCATGGTACCCATTCCATGGGTCCCAACTCTCCAGGTTCAAGAGATTCTTCCTCCAGCTAAAACATGCATGGGAAACCCAGAGTATCGTCCACCGTGTGATTGGGAAATGATTTAAAATGCATCTCAGTTTTCGTATCCTGGTCCTCGGGTTCACCATTCCAGATGCTTTACTAACACTCTCCCCGCTTGGAGAGTCAGTGCCTTTAACCTCCTCTTTGGCACAGCTTGCAATTTCTGTGCAAGATGAACAGGAATAGGGAGAACCAATGAGAGACTAGCTGTAGTTGTCTGCACGGGCAAATGTAATGCTCATTTCCCACCAGGAATAGGAATTAACCAAAGGCTCAGCGTGCCCTGCTGGAAAGAGATTAGTGCCTGAAGCAATCCTGCGTTTTTGTGCCCAGCTCACAAGAAAGCGAGTTGAAGAAAGGAGCTCAGGGGCACTGTAATTCACAAACCTGCAGAGTTATAAATGACAGCTATCCTCCAAAAATATATTGAAGTAAGCCTGCAAAGGGGACTTGAAAGCGGGGCAGAAATTCAGGAAAACGATTGAAGGGTTAAACTGGAATTGCACTTAAAGAATAGGAAAAGAGGCAGAACGTCGATAATGATGCACTTGTCCAAAAAGTGCGGATGCTTTTTTCCTTAAATATATTAAGGAAAAAACGCATACGCACTTTTTGGCCAACCAAGCAAGCTTGTAAATAAACCTGCACTACAATGAAGTCTCAGTGCCCCCCAGGGCAAAAGGGCCATTTAAAAAAATTGTGAAATCCAGAAACGGAGGACAGGCAATGGAAAACAGGGATCCTTATTATGCTGATGCATATGATGTAAATTGCCGACAGCCATTCTGGAGAAGTGTTATGTGTTTCCTGTAACACATAAGAAACAAAGCAACACAGCCTATGGCACTTCCACTTATGGTCCTACAGCTTAGGGAAATTAAAATCAAAAACACCCAGCCACCTCAAAGTTTGGGACCTCTCTGTTCACAAGAACCTCGTTTACAGTACAAGGTAAATATCTCAGAGAGCAAACAATGGATAAAGAAGTTGTGGTACGTACGTACAATGGAATATCACTCAGCAATGAAATCTGTGTCATCAGGCCCATAACGGCATAGTGAGTGGATTCAGGTATGGTGATTCTACGTGAAATAAGTCACACATAAAAAGAAACATCATAAAATATCACTAATACACAGTATGTAAACTTGACTATACATGAACTGAATTACAAAACAGAACAGTCTCAAATTTAGAAAACCAACTTGTGCTTTCTTATGGAGAAAGGTGCGTTGGCGTGCTGCATAAAACCAGAGACTGAAATTAGCACAGATACCGTTCCATAAGCCAAATATGTAATAGACAAGACCTACTCCTTGCTCAACGAAATGGACTCAACACCACATATTCAACGCCTAGGAATATACCTGACTAGGAAGAATCTTAAAACCCGTGGATATTTATGTCTCCGTAAGAGAATCAAGAGTGTGTACAGCGGCATTAACGCAGCAGTGAAAATCCGATAAATCCCAGTGTCAAAAAAAAATTTCAAAAACAAAACACAATGACAGTGAAATAGAGAGCAATTGTTAAATAACTCACACATGGCATGTGATGCAACCTGGTTTACCACATCTACACCCAGAGCTGGGTGAGAGATAAGGCTGGACCCTTTGGGCTGATAGCATTGGTGAGGTTCAGTGAGCAAATGCAGACCCTTTGATGTCATACTGCCTGGTACCCATTCCATGGTTCCCAACTCTCCAGGTTCTAGGGATTCTTCCTTCTGCTAAAATTTGCATGGGAAACCCAGAGTATGCTCCACCGTGTGACTGGGAAACCTTTTTACATGCATGTCTGTTTTCGTCCCCTGGTACTCAGGTTCACCATTCCAGACCCTTTTCTTACACTCTCCCCATTTGGAGAGTCAGTGTCTTTAACCTCCTGTTTGGCACTGTTTGCAATTTCTGCGCAAGATGAACAGGAATACGGAGAACCAATGGGAGACTATCTGTAGGTGTGTGCACGGGCAAATATTTTTTTTAACATCTTTATTGGGGTATAATTGCTTTACAATGGTGTGTTAGTTTTTGCTTTATAACAAAGTGAATCAGCCATACATATACATATGCTCCCTGTGTCTTCCCTCTTGTGTCTCCCTCCCTCCCTCTCTCCCCCTTCCACCCCTCCAGGCTGTCCCAACGCCCCGAGCTAATATCCCTGTGACTTGCGGCTGCTTCCCCCTTGCTATCTACCTTACTACATTTGTTAGTGTGTATATGTCCATGACTCTCTCTCGCCCTGTCAGAACTCACCATTCCCCCTCCCCATATCCTCAATTCCGTTCTCCAGTAGGTCTGCGCCTCTATTCCTGTCTTATCCCTAGGTTCTTCATGACATTTTTTTCCTTTAAATTCCATATATATGTGTTAGCATACGCTATTTGTCTTTTTCTTTCTGACTTACTTCACTCTGTATGACAGACTCTAGGTCTATCCATCTCATTACAAATAACTCAGTTTCATTTCTTTTTAAGGCTGAGTAATATTCCATTGTGTATATGTGCCACGTCTTCTTTATCCATTCGTCCGATGATGGGCGCTTAGGTTCTTTCCATCTCCGGGCTATTGTAAATAGAGCTGCAATGAACATTTTGGTACATGACTCTTTTTGAATTTTGGTTTTCTCAGGGTATATGCCCAGTATGCACGGGCAATTTTAACACTCATTTCCCAACAGGAAAAGGAATTAACCAAAGGCTCTGCATGCTGTGCTGGAACAAGATTAGGGCCTGAAGCAATCCTGCGGTTTTGTGGCCAGCTCACAAGAAAGCGAGTTGAGGAAAGGAGCTCAGGGGCACTGTCATTCACATACCTGCAGACTTATAAATGACAGAAATCGTACAAAAATATATTGAATTAAGGCTGCGAAGAGGACTTGAAAGTGGGGCAGAATTGCTGGAATCCGATTTCAGGAGGTAGACGTGAATTGCTCTGAAAGCATAAGAGAAGTGGCAGAACCTCGTCAATGAAGCACTTGGCCAAAAAGGGCATATGCATTTTTTCCAGGGCCATCATTCACGGGAGTAGGAGGCTCCCAGCATGCTCCAGTGGCCAACAGAGGGCCCACGTCGCCAAGGCGATGTGAGCTAGCCAGGCAGGAGTGACCTGACATCAGAGGGCTCACCTCACAGAATGGTAGGGAACCCAGCCAGGATCAGACTCTCCCCAGAGGGCCCACATCACCAAGGTGATGGGAACCAGGCAGGAGTGTCCTCACACCCGTGGGGCCACATCATCAAAAGTTGAGGTACCCAGCACATGTGGCCTCAAACCAGAGGACCCACATCACCATGGGTTTCGGAGTGAGGCAGGCAGGATTAACCTCACAACACATGTCCCATTGTATACAAAAGGTGTGGAAACCAGCAGTTGGATCTTCCTAGCAGGCGGCCCAGAGCACTGAGGCTATGAGATCCAGGCCGGCATGAACTCACAACAGAGGGCCCTCATTGTGATTCTGTAAGCAACCCAGCCGTTGTGACCTCAGAGCAGAAGGCCCACATCCCCATGGGGAAGGGAAACAAGCAGGAGTGTCATCGCAAGAGTGGGCACACATGAAAAAATGTGGGGAGCCCAGCAATTAGTGCCTGATGCCAGAGGGCCCTCATCACCGAGGGGCGGTGGCTCCCAGCCAGCTCTGACTGCTACCAGCAGGGCGACGTCGCCAATGCGGAGTGCGACAACCAGGCAGGAGTGACCTCAGAGCAGAGGGTCAACCTCACAGAAGTGTGAAGAACCAAAGAGGATCAGATTCTCACCAGAGGGCCCACATCACCAAGGGAATGGGAACCAGGCAGGAGTGTCCTCACACTAGTGGGGCCACATCACCGAAAAGTGAGGGACCCAGCACACGTGGCCTCAAACCAGAGGACACACATCACAAGGGAGCTGGGATTGAGGCAGGCAGGAGGAGCCTCAAAACAGAGGGACCATAGAATTAAAGAGGTGAAGAATCCCGCAGTTGGAACCTCCCAGCAGGCGGCCAGGAGCAGCGAGACTATGGGATCCAGGCCGGAGTGATCTCACACCAGAGGGCCGTCATCATGAAACTGTGAGCAACCTAGGCGTTGGGATCTCAGAGCAGAAGGCCCACATTCCCATGGGGTTGGGAACCTGTCAGAAGTGTACTCGCACCACAGGGCACACATCAGAGAATTTAGGGAACCCAGGAGTTAGGGCCTGACGCCAGAGGGCCCTCATTACCAAGGGGAGGAGACTCCAATCAGGCACCAACACCCAACTGAGGTCCCACGTCGCCAAGGTGACGTGTGACAGCCAGGTAGGAGTGACCTCACCGCAGAGGGCCTACCTCACAGAAGGGTGAGGAACACAGCCAGGATAAGACTCTCACCAGAGGGCCCACATCACCAAGGTGATCAGAACCAGGCAGGAGAGTCTTCACACCAGTGTGGCCACATCATAGAAAGGTGAGGAACCCAGCACATGTGGCCTAAACAAGAAGACCCACATCTCCAAGGGGCTCGGAATGAGGCAGGCAGGAGTAGCCTCACAACACAGGGCCCATAGAATAAAAAAGCTGAGGAATCCAGCAATGGGAACCTCCCAGCAGGCGGCCAAGAGCACCAAGTCTATGCGATTCAGGCCGCAGTAAACTCACAGCAGAGGGTCCACATCATGAAAATGCGAGCAACCCAGCCATTTGGACCTCAGAGCAGAAGGTCCACATCCCCAAGGTGTTGGGAGCATGGCAGGAGTGTCCTCGCACCACTTAGCACATATCAGAAAATGTGGGTACCCAGCAGTTAGGGCCTGACGCCAGAGGGCCCTCATCACTGAGGGGAGGAGGCTCCCAGCATGTTCCAACTACCACAAGAGGGCCCACGTCGCCAAGGCGGGGTGTGCCAGCCAGGCAGGAGTGACCTCACAGCAGACGGCCCACCTCAAAGAAGTGTGAGGAACCCAACCAGGATCAGACTCTCACCAGAGGGCCCATATCACCAAGGGGACGGGAACCAGGCACGAGTGTCCTCACACCAGTGGGGCCACATCACTAAAAGATGAGGAAACTGGCACATGTGGCCACAAACCAGAGGACCTATATCACCAAGGGGCTGGGAGTGACACAGGCAGGAGGAGCCTCCCAACACAGGGCCCAAAGAATAAAAAAGGTGAGGAACCCAGCAGTTGGAACTTCCCAGCAGGCGGCCCAGAGTACAGAGGCTATGGGATCTAGGAATGAGTGAACTAACACCAGAGAGCTAACATAAGGAAACTGTGAGCAACCCAGTCGTTGGAACCTCAGAGCAGAAGGCCCATATCGCCATGGGGATGGGAACATTTCACGAGTGTCCTGGCATCACTGGGCTCACATCAGAAAACCTGGGGAGCCCAGCAGTTAGAGCCTGACGCCAGAGGGACCTCATCACCGAGGACAGGAGTCTCCAAAAGGATCGAACTGCCACCAGAGGGCCGACGTCACCAAGGCAATGGGAGCAAGCCAGGCAGGAGTTACCTCAGAGCACAGGGCCCACCTCACAGAACGGTAAGGAACCCAGCCAGGATCAGACTCTCACCAGAGGGGCCACATCACCAAGGGGCTGGGAAACAGGCACGAGTGTCCTCACACCATTGGGGCCACATCATCGAAAGGTGAGGGACCCAGCACACGTGGCCTCACACCAGAGGACACACATCACAACGGGGCTGGGATTGAGGCAGGCAGGAGGAGCCTCAAAACAGAGGGCCCATAGAATAAAAAAGGTGAGGAATCCCGCAGTTGGAACCTCCCAGCAGGCGCCCAGGAGCAGCAAGCCTATGGGATCTAGGCCGGAATGAACGCACATCAGAGGGCCCTCATCATGAAACTGTGAGCACCCCAGCCTTTGGGACCTCAGAGCAGAAGGCCCAAATTCCCATGTGGTTGGGAACCTGACAGGAGTGTACTCGCACCACAGGTCGCACATCTGCAAATTTTGGGAGCCCAGGAGTTAGGGTCTGACGCAAGAGGGCCCTCATTACCGAGGGACAGAGACTCGCAGCAGACACCAACTCCCAACTGAGGGCCCACGTCACCAAGGTGATGTGTGCCAGCCAGGCAGGAGTGACCTCACCGCAGAGGGCCTACCTCACAGAAGGGTGAGGAAACCAGCCAGGATAAGACTCTCACCAGAGGGCCCACATCACCAAGGGGATCGGAACCAGGCAGGAGGGTCCTCACACAAGTGTGGCCACATTATAGAAAGGTGAGGAACCCAGAACATGTGGCCTAAAACAGGGGACCCACATCTCCAAGGGGCTAGGAGTGAGGCAAGCAGGAGTATCCTCACAAAACAGAGCCCACAGAATAAAAGTTGTGAGGAATCCAGCAGTTGGAACCGGCCAGTAGGCCGCCCAGAGCACAGAGTCTATGGGATCCAGGCCACAGCAAACTCACAGCAGAGGTCCCACATCATGAAACTGTGAGCAACCCAGCGGATGGGACCTCAGAGCAGAAGGCCCACATCCCTATGGGGATGGGAACCTGACAGGAGTGTCCTCGGCCCACTTCCACGAATCAGAAAATGTGGGAACCCAGCAGTTAGGACCTGAGGCCAGAGGACCCTCATCACCGAGGGGAGGAGGCTCCCAGCAGGCTCCAACTGCCACCATAAGGCCGATGTCACCAAGGAGGGGTGTGCCAACCAGGCAGGAGTGACCTCAGAGCAGAAAGCCCACCTCACAGAAGTGTGAGGAACCCAACAAGGATCAGACTGTCACCAGAGGGCCAACATCACCAAGGGAATGGGAACCAGGCAGGAGTGTCCTCACACCAGTGGGGCTACATCACCATAATTTGAGGGACCCAGCACACGTGGCCTCAAACCTGAGGACACACATCACCAAGGGGCTGGGAGTGAGGCAGGCCAGAGGATCCTCAAAACAGAGGGACCATAGAATAAAAAGGTGAGGAATCCCACAGTTGGAACCTCCAGCAGGCAGCCAGGAGCAGCGAGGCTATGGGATCTAGGCAGGAGTGAACTCACACCAGAGGGCCCTCATCATGAAACTGTGAGCAACACAGCCGTTGGGACCTCAGAGCAGAAGGCTCACATCCCCATGGGGATGGGAACCTGGCAGGAGTGTCCTTGCACCACTTAGCACGAATCAGAAAATGTGGGAACCCAGCAGTTAGGGCCTGAGGCCAGAGGGCCCTCATCACCGAGGGGAGGAGGCTCCCAGCAGGCTCCAACTGCCACCATATGGTCAACGTTGCCAAGGCGGGGTGTGCCAGCCAGGCAGGAGTGACCTCAGAGCAGAGGGCCCACCTCACAGAAGGGTGAGGAACCTAACCAGGATCAGACTCTCACCAGAGGGCCAACATCACCAAGGTGATGGGAACCAGGCAAGACTGTCCTAACAGCAGTGGGGCCAACATCACCAAGGGAATGGGAACCAGGCAAGAGTGTCCTCACACCAGTGTGGCCACATTATAGAAAGGTGAGGAACACAGCACATGTGGCCTCAAACAAGGGGACACACATCACGAAGGGGCTGGGAGTGAGGCATGCAGGAGGAGACGCACAACCGAGGGCCCATAGAATAAAAAAGGTGAGGAATCGAGAAGTTGGAAACTCCAAGCTGGAGGCCCAGAGCACTGACACTATGGGATACAGGCCAGAGTGAACACACAGCAAAGGGCCCACATCATGAAACTGTGAGCAACCCAGCAGTTGGGACCACAGAACAGAAGTCCCACATGCCCATGGGGATGGGAACCTGGCAGGAGTGACTCGCACCACTGGGCACACATCAGAAAATGTGTGGAGCCCAGCACTTAGGGCCTGACACCAGAAGGCCCTCATCACTGAGGGGAGGAGACCCCAGCACGCTCCAACTGCCACCAGAGGGTCCACGTCGCCAAGGCGACGTGCGCCAGCCAGGCAGGATTGACCTCACAGCAGAGAGCCCACATCATGAAAGTGTGAGCAACCCAGCCGTTAGGACCTCAGAACAGAAGGCCCACACGCTCATGAGGATGGGAACCTGGCAGGAGTGCCCTCGTACCACTTAGCACGTATCAGAAAATGTGGGAACCCCGCCATTAGGGTCTGACGCCAGAGGGCCTCATCACCGCGGGAAGGAGGCTCCCAGCAGGCTCCAACTGCCACCAGGGTGCCGAAGTCAACAAGGCGGGTTGTGCCAGCCAGGCAGGAGTGACCTCAGAGAAGAGGGCTCACCTCACGGATGTGTGAGGAACCCAACCAGGATCAGAGTCTCACCAGAGGACCCACATCACCAAAGGGATGGGAACCAGGCAGGAGTGTCCACACACCAGTGGGGCCACATCATCAAAAGATGAGGAACCCATCACATATGGCCTCAAACCTGAGGACATACATCACCATGTGGCTGGGAGTGAGGCAGGTATCTGGAGGGGCACATTTAACTCTAATTTCCCACCAGGAAGAGGAATTAACCAAAGGCTCAGAGTGCCGTGCCGGACCCTGATTATGGCCTGAAGCAAACCTGCAGTTTTGTGGCCAGCTTACAAGGAAGCGAGTTAAGAAAGGAGCTCAGGGGCACTGTAATTCACAAACCTGCAGAGATAAATGACAGCTATTGGCAAAAATATATCGAAGTAAGTCTGCAAAGAGGACTTGAAAACGAGGCAGAATTGCAGGAATCATATTTCAAGAGGTAGATTGGAATTGCATTTAAAGCATATGAAAAGCGGCAGATCTTTGACAGTGATGCACATGGACAAAAAGTGCGTATACATTTTTCCTGAATATATTCAGGAAAAAACGCATATGAACATTTTGGCCAACCAAGCACTCCAGCAATGGAAATCCACACTACAATGAAGTCACATTTCCCATTCGTCAAAAAGGCCATCTGAATAAAGTGTAAAAACCAGAAACACAGGACAGGCCATGGAGAACAGGGAGCCGTGTTATGCTGATGGGCGGGATGTAAATTGCCAACAGACACTCTGGAGATGTTCATGGTGTATCCTGAAACATCTAAAAAACAAAGCTACAGAGCCTAGGGCACTTCCACTTTTGGCCCTATAGCTTAGGAAAATTAAAATCAACAAGACACAGCCAACACAAAATTTAGGGCTGCTGTGTTTACAAGAACCTCGAGTCCAGTACAAATTAAATATCCCAGAAAGAAAAAAATGGATAAAGAAGTTGTGCTACTTACGTACAATGGAATATCACTCAGCAGTGAAATCAATGTCATCAGGCCTGTAGCAGCAAATTGAGTGGATTTAATTATGATGATTCTAAGAGAAATATGTCACACAAAGAAAGATAATTATCATAAGATATCACTAATAGAGGGAGTGTAAACTTGGCTACACATAAACTGAATTACAAAACCGAACAGAGTCTCACATTTAGATAAAAACCTTATGCTTGCTTAAGGGGAAAGTTGAGTTGGGCTGCTGTATAAAAACAGATTGAAATTAGCACACATACCATTCCATAAGCCAAATACGTAATAAACAAGACCTACTCTTTGCTCAACGAAATAGACTCATCCATGGTGTATCACCTCACACCTATTAGAATGGGCATCATCAGAAAATCTACAAACAACAAATGCTGGAAACGGTGTGGAGATAAGGAATCCTCTTCCACTATTGTTGGGAACGTAAATTGATACAGTCACTGTGGAGAACATTATGGAGTTTCTTATAAAACTAAGAATAGAATTACCATATGATACAGCAATCCCTCTACTGGGCATATACCCAGACAAAACCATAAATCAAAAAGAGACATTCACCACAATGTTCATTGCATCACTATTTACACTATCCAGGAAATGGAAGCAACCTAAATGCCCACAGACAGACGAATGCATAAAGATGTGGTACATATATAAAATGGAATATTACTAAGCCATAAAAAGGAATGAAATTGGGACATTTGTAGAGACGTTGATGGATCTAGAGACTGTCATACAGACTGAAGTAAGTCAGAAAGAGAAAAACAAATCTTGTATATTAATGCATATATGTGGAACCTAGAAAAATTGTACAGATGAACCGTTTTGCAAGGCAGAAATAGAGCAACACATGTATACAACAAACGTATGGACAACAAGGGGGGAAAGCTGTTGGGGATGGTGGTGGGAGGAGTTGAGATATTGGGATTGGTATGTATACATTTATATGTATAAAGTAGATAACCAAAAACAACCTGCTGTATAAAAATATAAAATTAAATTCAAAATAAAAAAATAAAATTAAAAAAAGTAAAACAGAAAAAATATTCTTCCCTTCACATACATGTATTTATATGAATAAATTATTTCCATGCTTATATCTGTAAATACACAAAAGAGGAATAAAATCTACCTTGAACCAAAAACGAAAAAAAGATAAAAAAGAACAGAACCCACCAGTTACACAGAGGAAAACCGTTTCAGGGCACTTGCTCCAATTGCAAACAATTCTGAAGTTGGTCAGTGGTGGGGAATCATCTCCCACTCAGCCAGCATGCTCCTCGCAACAAGCGTCCTCACTGCAAAGCTGGGGGACCGTGCCGAGGTATCTGTGAGTAAACGTGGGCCGAGCCCCAGGCCAGCTGCTGCTGAAATGTTCCCACCCTTCCAAGGCTAAACACCTGAATATGTACAAGGACTTGAAAACCTAGAGGAAGGGCCATGGAGCCACATGAGGGACAGCATGCCAGCCGACTTGGTGCCTGCAGGCCAGCCAGGATGGTCCTGGCCCTGGGTGCTCTTCTGGAAGCTCTCCATTTCCCTGCCTGAGATACCCCTGCTGTCCCGGCCCCCACTGCTTTCTTCCTTCCTCACCTGTGCCCAGGGAGAAATTCCAGCGGCAGGTGTGGGTGACACATCCTCTTCTTTAGCAGGTAGCATCTTGGCAACTGCTGCAGAAAGTCCAGCAGAGCCCCACTCACACTGGGACACCCACAAAGCCGTGGCTTCTCACTCCCTCCCACCAGCCCAGCCCCGAGACTGCTGACAGGGCAGAGAAAATGGCGTCAGGCACAGCTGCAGGGGCTCTTGCTGCCTGGAGCGGTGTTTATATTGATCTCAACCCAGGCACACCTGGGGAGGGCTGGCCGGCACGGTCAGGCTTCCCAAGCCAGCCAATAATCACCCCTCAGGGGCTCACAGTTGCTGAAAATGGAACTTGCTGAATTGGCCAGGTCCAAGGAACAGGTGTGGGCTCCTGAGAGTCAGGATAGACAAGGGGCTGCAGCTCTGGCTTGTTTTCTAATTATATTATCTGGCCCATGAGTGGGAGACAACTTCAAGAAAACCCTCTCCTAATGAGAGGAACCCAGGAGTCAGGGAGAGGAGGGGTGGGTGGTGGTTGGAGACAGAGGCCTGGTGCCCCGGGTGCAGTGGAAGTCTCTGGAAGATCAGGTGGAGGAGGCCGCACAGAGTGATGCCCAGGGTCACAGACCTGTCAGAGCTGCTGTTTGTTAGTTCAAGTCCTGCTCTGAGGTGCTCTGTGTCAGATCTGAGCGACAGGTGAGCTGGGAGTGCTCTGCAATGAGGGCTATGTGCACGGTTCCTGTGTGCCCAGCCCTGCCAAGGTACCTGCAAGGGTAGCTCTGTATCCTGGGAGGGGCCTGACCACGGGAGCCCCATGGACTGCAGAGGACCTGCCCAGGGAATCCCATATCCTGGGAGGGGCCTGAACACGAGAGCCCCGTGGGCTGGGGTGGGGGTAGGGTACCTGCCCAGGTGAGCTCCATATCCTGGGATTGGCCTGACCTCGAGAGCCCCATGGGCTGCTGGAGTCCTGGTAAAGGATGTCAGGACAGTCAGTGAAGCCACTGAGGATATACCTCCAGTAGTTCCTAAATCCTACACCCTGCTGGTCATTCTACCAACCACCAGGACTTGGTATTCTGTATTAGTCTTCACTGATGCCTTCTTTTGTATTCCATTAGTCCCAGAGTCACAAGAAATTTTGGCTTGTGAGTGACAGGACTCAACATACAACTAAAACAATACTTCCAGGCTGTCTTGCCCCAAGGGTTCAAAAATTCCCACACCATCTTTGGGGAAAGCTCAGCTAAAGACCTAAAAGTTCTACCTCTGGAAAAGGAAACACTCCTTCAATATTCAGACGACATTCTGATCGCCAGCCCTACTAAGGAGGCCTCAGAACTACCAAGCCAATAAAGGATAGAAGTTGTCCACGAAAAAGCTCAAGTATCACAGACTACGGTGACCTGCCTGGGCTTCATTCTCACAGAAGGTCGGAGAAGCCCATCCCAGGAAAGGGAAGAAACAATTTACAGCCTTACCCCTTTCTGAAACTAGAAGACAGCTTAGGGGTTCCTGGGGAAGCCAGGGTTTCCTGCCTCTGGATCCCTAACTACAGTCTACTAGCTGGGCCTCTATATGAAACACTGAAAGGAAAAGATGATGATCCTTTTGAATAGAATCCAGAAGTGGCCTTTCAAGAATGGAAAGAGCAGTCAATTCAGACCCTTGCCCTGGGACTCCCTAATTTAGCTAAACCCTTTGACCTTTACATTCCTGGTGAAAGGTGAATCGCCATTGGAGTATTAGTGCAAAAACTGGGACCACTTGAAATGGAACAATGCAAGAATGCCATCCAGGTAGGATAAACTATGGTCACCAAGGGGCTTGGCCCACCGCCACATCTGGCCAAGATACTGGTGGTATCTGAAAACCTGGAAATCAGCAGCCCAAAAGGCCACCTCCCTTCTAAGGGAAACGGACCCCACGTGGTGATCCTAACCCCCAACCATGCCCTGAAGTTGCAGGGTTTGCTCCGTGGGCACACTGACCTCGATTGAGGAGGCCCTCCAACTCCAACCTCCAGAGAGATAACCGGGGGCAACGGGGCACCATGACGACCCGTGTGACCATCACTTGACCTGGAGTTTCTCTCATAAAACAACAAGAGTGTGTCCCAAAAGAGTAGACTACTGCTTTCAGTACTTACTGTACCCAGAGGGGAGCTAATAATCTTGGCGGGGGAACCGTATATCATGATGTCACCATAGAAAAGCCTACAGACACCCTGATGATGGTGGCCAATAAGACCGGCTGGACTCCTGTTTACTTCCAAAGGCTCTTGACTCAGTGACCATCATGATCCTTCATCACCACTGACCCTGGACTGTCTGGGAGCTGAGCGGGCAGGATCCTGACACCTGGTGCTGTTTTTACGTTAATTCAGGGGCCTAATGGAAGAAAGCGCAGACTGTTGGTCAGAGCATCTAGGCTGGCAGAAACGGTCAGTCAGAGCATCTAGGCTGGCAGAAACGGTCAGCCTAAGGTGGCCAAACAAATGTGGGGCGGAGTGAAACTGGACCTCACAGCGCCACTGCACATCTCCTTTCTGGACCCTTAAAGGTCATTAGAATCTATAACACTTCCAATACTGGTGCTCAGGTGGACGAGCAGGGAGGCAGGAGGCCTGGGGACAATCAACGTCACCTGGAGGCTGCTGGGGAGAAGTTCTGACCCTCGCCCACGGGTATGAAGCCTCCTAACTCAGCACTCAGCAGTTACAGAAGAAGGGTCTGCACCCGCAGCACTCCAAGAATGAGGAAAGGGACAAAAGGCAGAAGAGAAGTTTGTCCCAGGCAAAGCCCCTTAAAAATGCCTGGGAGATAAAAATAGAATCTGGGCAATAAAATAAAGTCTAACCATTTTTATCCTTTGTGCTTTGTCTAATTTCAGGTGCTCCTAGTGTCCCGCATACAGAGGTTCCACACCCGGCACTTCAGACCAGATTTCCTAGAGCAGAATGGCTCGATGACACTTCAGCTCCTGGGGCCCAGTTCAGACTCCGTGACATAGAGCCTGAGCTGCAGCCAACCAGGTCCTCGAGAGCTCAGCCCCCTCCCTCCCAGTGACTCTGACAGGATCTCTACACAGCAGCCCAGCCCACAGCCCACAGGGTAGCACCTCTCCATTCTCTGATCAAAATATAAAGTTTCCTTTGCTTTTGAACCAAACTCAGTCTCGATCTATTGGCTCCAATGACACTGGGCAGGGGGACACTTGTTGGCGTCCACTCTGGAGGATCAGTAACAGAAATTGAGAACATTGTAACTTCAATGAACAGATGTGTGAGCCAAACTGTAATTAACATAGAACAGTGTATAAGGCTCGGGTAAAATAAGATGTTTCTAACACTTCCATTTGATATTTCCATCACTTTCTTATAAGCAAGTTCAGTGAAAAGGTTTGTCTTCTTTGTCAGGTCAATATTAGAGAAACAAAGTGATTTCTTTCCAAGGATGTACATCTAATAATCTTGGTTAAAGCTTCAATCTTGTTTTAAATGCTTTTGCATTGAAAATGATACCTCTCTTTCAGCTCCCCCATTTCTGAGAAGCATAAAATCTTATAATTTATTATTACCAAAGGGAAATGGTAGGAGGAGGGATAAATTAACAGTTTGGGATTAACACATACACACTGCTATGTATGAAATCATCAGCAAGGAACTACTGTATAGCACAGGGAACTACACTCAATATTTTGCAATAACCTATAAGGGGAAATGATCTGAAAAAGAATAGATATTTTTATTGACATCATCCATCAATGACAGTAAAAATGGAATCTAAGGGAAGACAGTGGTGAGTGCTTCTGACCCTGAAGACTTCAATCATCTAAAGTTTGGACTCTGCCTACTTCCCAAGGCCCTTAATGAACATATGTGTAGCCGTAGCTTAAAAAATTCCCCAGTTTGGGTTGCGGACAGACACTGATATTTAAAATCCCCTGGTGTTCTCCTCACATGAATGGGACCCTTCCTACACCTAAAACATGCCTGTCACACCCAGAGGATGGTATACCGTCTGATCGGGAAAAGTTTGGAAAAGGCATCTCATCTCCTCATCTCTTGGTGCTAGGGTTCACCACTCCAGCGTCTTTACTAACAGTCTCCCCACTTGGAGATGTCAGCACTGTCAACATCCTGTTGCATACAGTTTGGAATTTGTCCAGAGGATGAAGCAGAAGGAGGAGGAACAATGAGAGACAAGTCCTAGGTGTTCGGACAGGCACATGCCACTCTAATTTCCAATCAGGAAGACGAATTGACCAAAGGCTAGGGTTGCCCATGGAAACAGAATAGGGCTTGAGGAATCCTGATGCTTTGTGGCCAGTTCCCATAAACACAAGTTGGAAAATGGAACTCAGGGGCACTAAAATTCACGAAACTGCAGAGTTGAAAATATCTATCACTGAAAAATGTCTTGAGGAAAGTCAGAGAAAAGGACTTGTAAGCAACGGAGAATGGCAGGAAAGGGATTGGAAGAGGTAGAAAGGACTCGCCATTAAGCACAAGCAAAGGGGCTGAACATTGCCAACATTGCAGTTGGCCAAAAAGGGTGTATGTGTCTTTTTCTGTATATATTCAAGAAAAGGGCATACACTTTTTTAGCCAACCAAACAGGTGGGCAGTGGAAATCAATACTACAAAACATATCACTTTGCATCTGTCAGAAGAGCCGTCCTCATAAAGTGTAAACACCAGAAATGCAGGACAGGGCAAGGAGAAAAGGGAGCCCTGTGAGTCTTATAGTGGAAATGTATATTGCAAACGGTCACTCTGGATAAGTCTATTGTGTTTACTAAAGCATCTAAAAAATGAGCTACCGAGCACAGGGCACTTGCACTCATGGACGTATATCTTGGGAAAAACAAAAATCGAGAGGACACAGGCACCCCAATGTTTACCACCTCTCTGTTTAAAAGATCCTCGACTAGGTTATAACTTAAATGTATCTGCAGAGAAAAAACGGACAGAGATGTGGTGATTATGTAGAGTGGAATATTACTCAGCCTGGAAATCAATGAAATACGGCCAGTTATAACAACTCCAGAGGAGTTACGTGTAATCATTCGAAGTCACATAATTCAAAAAGAAAAAGACATAAGATATCACTAATACATGGAATGTTAACATGGCTACACATGAACTGAATTACAAAAGAGAAGAGGGTTTCAAATTAAGAAAACCAACTTATGCTTCCTTAAGGGGAAAGGTGAGTTGGGGTGCTACATAAAACCAGAGATTAAAATTAGCACAGATACCATTCCATAAGCCAAATATGTAATAGTCAAGACCTACTCCTTGCTCAACGAAATGGACTCAACACGCCATATTCAATGCCTAAGAATATACCGGATTAGTAAGAATCTTAAAACCCATGGGCTTATATGTCTCCGTAAGAGAAACAAGCGCGTGTACAGCAGCATAAACGAAGCAGTGAAAATGCGATAAATCCCATTATTAAAATAAATTTCAAAAACAAAACACAATGACAGTGAAATAGAGAGCAATTCTTAAATAATTCACTCAGGGCATGTGATGCAACCTGGATTTACCACATCTACACCCAGAGCTGGTTGAGACATAAGGCTGGACACTTCAGGCTGATAGCATTGGTGAGTTTCAGTAAACAAATGCAGATCCTTTGAAGTCATACTGCATGGTACCCATTCCAAGGGTCCCAACTCTCCAGGTTCAAGGGATTCTTTCTTCAGCTAAAACATGCGTGGGAAACGCCGAGTATGGTCCACCGTGTGATTGGGAAACGACTTAAAATGCATCTCAGTTTTCGTATCCTGGTCCTCGGGTTCACCATTCCAGAGGGTTTACTAACACTCTCCCCGCTTGGAGAGTCAGTGCCTTTAACCTCCTGTTTGGCACAGCTTGCAATTTCTGCGCAAGATGAACAGGAATAGGGAGAACCAATGAGAGACTAGCTATAGGTATTTGCACGGTCAAATGTAAGGCTCATTTCCCACCAGGAAGAGGAATTAACCAAAGGCTCAGCGTGCCCTGCCGGAAACAGATTAGGGCCTGAAGCAATCCTGCGGTTTTGTGCCCAGCTCACAAGAAAGCGAGTTGAAGAAAGGAGCTCAGGGTCACTGTAATTCACAAACCTGCAGAGTTATAAATGACAGCTATCCTCCAAAAATATATTGAAGTAAGCCTGCGAAGGGGACGTGAAAGCGGGGCAGAATTTCAGGAAAACGATTGCAGGGGGTAGACTGGATTTGCCCAGAAAGCATAGGAAAAGAGGCAGAACGTCGACAATGGTGCACTTGGCCAAAAAGTGCGTATGAATTTTTTCCTGAATATATTCAGGAAAAAACGCATACACCCTTTTTCGCAAACCAAGCAAGCCTGTAAAGGAAATCTGCACTACAATGAAGTCTAACTGCCCCCTGGGCAAAAGGGCCATCTGAAAAAAGTGTAAAATCCAGAAAGTTAGGAAAGGATATGGAGAACAGGGAGCTTGGTTATGCTGATTGGCAGGATGTAAATTGCCAACAGCCATCCTGGAGAAGTGTATGGTGTTTCCTGAAATCCATAAGAAACAAAGCAACACAGCCTATGGCACTTCCACTTATGGTCCCAAAGATTACGGAAATTAAATTCAAAAACAGACAGCCACCCCAATGTTTGGGACGGCTGTGTTCACAAGAAGCTCATCTGCAGTACCAGGTAAATATCCCAGAAAGCAAAAAATGGATAAAGAAGTTGTGGCACGTATGTGCAATGCAATATCACTCAGCAATGAAATCTGTGTCATCAGGCCCGTAGCGGCATAGTGAGTGGATGCAGGTACGGTGATTCTACGTGAACTACGTCACACAGAAAAAGAAACATCATAAGATATCACTAATACACGGAATGTAAACTTGACTACACATGAACAGAATTACAAAACAGAACAGGGTCTCAAATTTAGAAAACCAACTAGTGCTTGCTTATGGGGAAAGGTGCGTTGGGGTGCTTCATAAAACCAGAGACTGAAATTAGCACAGATAACATTCCATAAGCCAAATATGTAATAGACAAGACCTACTCCTTGCTCAACGGAATGGACGCAACACCACATATTCAACGCCTAGGAATATACCTGACTAGGAAGAATCTTAAAACCCATGGATTTATACGTCTCCGTAAGAGAACCAAGCGTGTGTACAGCGCCATAAACGCACCAGTGAAAATCCGATAAATCCCATTATCAAAATAAATTTCAAAAACAAAACACAAAGACAGTGAAATAGAGAGCAATTCTTAAATAATTCACTCAGGGCATGTGATGCAACCGGGATTGACCACAACTACACCCAGAGCTGGTTGAGACATAAGGCTGGACACTTCAGGCTGATAGCATTGGTGAGTTTCGGTGAGCAAATGCAGACCCTTTGAAGTCATACTGCATGGTACACATTCCATGGGTCCCAACTCTCCAGGTTCAAAGGATTATTCCTCTGGCTAAAACATGCATGAGAAACCCAGAGTATCGTCCACCGTGTGATTGGGAAACAATTTAAAATGCATCTCAGTTTTTGTATCCTTGTCCTCGGGTTCACCATTCCAGATGCTTTACTAACAATCTCCCCGCTTGGAGAGTCAGTGCCTTTAACCTCGTATTTGGCACAGCTTACAATTTCTGTGCAAGATGAACAGGAATAGGAGAAGCAATGAGAGACTAGATGTAGGTGTCTGCACGGGCAAATATAACGCTCATTTACCACCAGGAAGAGGAATTAACCAAAGGCTCAGCGTGCCCTGCCGGAAACAGATTAGGGCCTGAAGCAATCCTGCGATTTTGGGCCCAGCTCACAAGAAAGCGAATTGAAGAAAGGAGCTCAGGGGCACTGTAATTCACAAACCTGCAGAGTTATAAATGACAGCTATCCTCCAAAAATATATTGAAGTAAGCCTGCGAAGGGGACTGGAAGGCGGGCCAAAATTTTAGGAAAACGATTGCAGGGGGTAGACTGGAATTGCCTTGAAAGCATAGGAAAAGAGGCAAAACGTCGACAATGATGCACTTGGCCAAAAAGGGCATATGCGTTTTTTCCTGAATATATTCAGGAAAAAATGCATACGCACTTCTTGGCCAAGGAAGCAAGCCTGTAAAGGAAATCTACACTACAATGAAATCTCCCTGCCCCCCCGGGCAAAAGGGCCATCTGAAAAAAGTGTAAAATCCAGAAAGGTAGGACAGGATATGGAGAACAGGGAGCCTTGTTATGCTGATTGGCAGGATGTAAATTGTGAACAGCCACCCTGGAGAAGTGTATGGTGTTTCCTGAAACACGTAAGAAATAAAGCAACACAGCCTATGGCAATTGCACTTATGGTCCTATTGCTTAGGGAAATTAAAATCAAAAACTGAGAGCCACCCCAAAGTTTGGGACGGCTGTGTTCCCAAGAAGCTCGTCTACAGTACCAGGTAAATATCCCAGAAAGCAGAAAATGGATAAAGAAGTTGTGGCACGTACGTGCAATGCAATATCACTCAGCAATGAAATCTGTGTCATCAGGCCCGTAGCGGCATAGTGAGTGGATGCAGGTACGGTGATTCTACGTGAACTACGTCACACAGAAAAAGAAACATCATAAGATATCACTAATACACGGAATGTAAACTTGACTACACATGAACTGAATTACAAAACAGAACAGGGTCTCAAATTTAGAAAACCAACTAGTGCTTTTTTATGGGGAAAGGTGCCTTGGGGTGCTGCATAAAACCAGAGACTGAAATTAGCACAGATAACTTTCCATAAGCCAAATATGTAATAGACAAGACCTACTCCTTGCTCAACGAAATGGACCCAACACCACATATTCAACGCCTAGGAATATACCTGACTAGGAAGAATCTTAAAACCCATTGATTTATATGTCTCCGTAAGAGAATCAAGCGTGTGTACAGCGGACAAACGCAGCAGTGAAAATCCGATAAATCCCATTATCAAAATAAATTTCGAAAACAAAACACAAAGACAGTGAAATAGAGAGCAATTCTTAAATAATTCACTCAGGGCATGTGATGCAACCGGGATTGACCACATCTACACCCAGAGCTGGTTGAGACATAAGGCTGGACACTTCAGGCTGATAGCATTGGTGAGTTTCAGTGAGCAAATGCACACCCTTTGAAGTCATACTGCATGGTACCCATTCCATGGGTCCCAACTCTCCAGGTTCAAGTGATTCTTCCTCCAGCTAAAACATGCATGGGAAACCCAGAGTATCATCCACCGTGTGATTGGGAAACGATTTAAAATGCATCTCAGTTTTCGTATCCTGGTCCTCGGTTTCACCAAACCAGATGCTTTACTAACACTCTACCCGCTTGGAGAGTCAGTGCCTTTAACCTCCTCTTTGGCACAGCTTGCAATTTCTGTGCAAGATGAACAGGAATAGGGAGAACCAATGAGAGACTAGCTGTAGGTGTCTGCACGGGCATATGTAATGCTCATTGCCCACCAGGAAGAGGAATTAAACAAAGGCTCAGTGTGCCCTGCTGGAAACAGATTAGGGCCTGAAGCAATCCTGCGGTTTTGTGCCCAGCTCACAAGAAAGCGAGTTGAAGAAAGGAGCTCAGGGGCACTGTAATTCACAAACCTGCAGAGTTATAATTGACAGCTATCCTCCAAAATTATATTGAAGTAAGCCTGCGAAGGGGACTTGAAAGCGGGGCAGAATTTCAGGAAAACGATTGCAGGGGGTAGACTGGAATTGCCCTGAAAGCATAGGAAAAGAGGCATAACGTCAACAATGATGCACTTGGCCAAAAAGGGCGTATGCGTTTTTTCCTGAATATATTCAGGAAAAAACGCATACGCCCTTTTTGGCCAACCAAGCAAGCCTGTAAAGGAAATCTGCACTACAATGAAGTCTCACTGCCCCTCGGACAAAAGGGCCATCTGAAAAAAGTGTAAAATCCAGAAAGGTAGGACAGGATATGGAGAACAGGGAGCCTTGTTATGCTGATTGGCAGGATGTAAATTGCCAGCAGCCACCCTGGAGAAGTGTATGGTGTTTCCTGAAACACGAAAGAAACAAAGCAACACAGCCTATGGCACTTCCACTTATGGTCCTATAGCTTACGGAAATTAAAATCAAAAACAGACAGCCACCCCAATATTTGAGACGGCTGTGTTCACAAGAAGCTCGTCTACAGTATCAGGTAAATATCCCAGAAAGCAAAAAATGGATAAAGAACTTGTGGCACGTACGTACAATGCAATATCACTCAGCAATGAAATCTGTGTCATCAGGCCCGTAGCGGCATAGTGAGTGGATGCAGGTACGGTGATTCTACGTGAACTACGTCACACAGAAAAAGAAACATCATAAGATATCACGAATACACGGAATGTAAACTTGACTACACATGAACTGAATTACAAAATAGAAAAGGGTCTCAAATTTAGAAAACCAACTAGTGCTTGCTTATGGGGAAAGGTGCCTTGGGGTGCTGCATAAAACCAGAGACTGAAATTAGCACAGATAACTTTCCATAAGCCCAATATGTAATAGACAAGACCTACTCCTTGCTCAACGAAATGGACCCAACACCACATATTCAACGCCTAGGAATATACCTGACTAGGAAGAATCTTAAAACCCATGGATATATATGTCTCCGTAAGAGAATCAAGGGTGTGTACAGCGGCCGAAAGGCAGCAGTGAAAATCCGATAAATCCCATTATCAAAATAAATTTCGAAAACAAAACACAAAGACAGTGAAATAGAGAGCAATTCTTAAATAATTCACTCAGGGCATGTGATGCAACCGGGATTGACCACATCTACACCCAGAGCTGGTTGAGACATAAGGCTGGACACTTCAGGCTGATAGCATTGGTGAGTTTAGGTGAGCAAATGCACACCCTTTGAAGTCATACTGTATGGTACCTATTCCATGGGTCCCAACTCTTCAGGTTCAAGGGATTCTTCCTCCAGCTAAAACATGCATGTGAAACCCACAGTATGGTCCACCGTGTTATGGGGAAATGATTTAAAATGCATCTCAGTTTTCGTATCCTGGTCCTCGGGTTCACCATTCCAGATGATTTACTAACAGTCTCCCTGCTTGGAGAGTCAGTGCCTTTAACCTCCTGTTTGGCACAGCTTGCAATTTCTGTGCAAGATGAACAGGAATAGGGAGAACCAATGAGAGACTAGCTGTAGGTGTCTGCACGGGCAAATGTAACGCTCATTTCCCACCAGGAAGAGGAATTTACCAAAGGCTCAGCATGCCCTGCCCGAAACAGATTAGGGCCTGAAGCAATCCTGCGGTTTTGTGCCCAGTTCACAAGAAAGCGAGTTGAAGAAAGGAGCTCAGGGGCACTGTAATTCACAAACCTGCAGAGTTATAAATGACAGCTATCCTCCAAAAATATATTGAAGTAAGCCTGCGAAGGGGACTTGAAAGCGGGGCAGAATTTCAGGAAAACGATTGCAGGGGGTAGACTGGAATTGCCCTGAAAGCATAGGAAAAGAGGCAGAACGTCGACAATGATGCACTTGGCCAAAAAGGGCGTATGCGTTTTTTCCTGAATATATTCAGGAAAAAACGCATACGCCCTTTTTGGCCAACCAAGCAAGCCTGTAAAGGAAATCTGCACTACAATGAAGTCTCACTGCCCCCCGGGCAAGAGGGCCATCTGAAAAAAGTGTAAAATCCAGAAAGGTAGGACAGGATATGGAGAACAGGGAGCCTTGTTATGCTGATTGGCAGGATGTAAATTGCCAGCAGCCAGCCTGGAGAAGTGTATGGTGTTTCCTGAAACACATAAGAAACAAAGCAACACAGTCTATGGCACTTCCACTTATGGTCCTATAGCTTACGGAAATTAAAATCAAAAACAGACAGCCACCCCAATATTTGGGACGGCTGTGTTCACAAGAAGCTCGTCTACAGTAACAGGTAAATATCCCAGAAAGCAAAATATGGATAAAGAAGTTGTGGCACGTACGTACAATGCAATATCACTCAGCAATGAAATCTGTGTCATCAGGCCCGTAGCGGCATAGTGAGTGGATGCAGGTACGGTGATTCTACGTGAACTACGTCACACAGAAAAAGAAACATCATAAGATATCACGAATACACGGAATGTAAACTTGACTACACATGAACTGAATTACAAAACAGAACAGGGTCTCAAATTTAGAAAACCAACTAGTGCTTGCTTATGGGGAAAGGTGCGTTGGGGTGCTTCATAAAACCAGAGACTGAAATTAGCACAGATAACTTTCCATAAGCCAAATATGTAATAGACAAGACCTACTCCTTGCTCAACGAAATGGACCCAACACCACATATTCAACGCCTAGGAATATACCTGACTAGGAAGAATCTTAAAACCCATGGATATATATGTCTCCGTAAGAGAATCAAGCGTGTGTACAGCGGCATAAACGCAGCAGTGAAAATCCGATAAATCCCATTATCAAAATAAATTTCAAAAAAAAATCATAAAGACAGTGAAATAGAGAGCAATTCTTAAATAATTCACTCAGGGCATGTGATGCAACCGGGATTTAACACATCTACACCCAGAGCTGGTTGAGACATAAGGCTGGACACTTCAGGCTGATAGCATTGGTGAGTTTCGGTGAGCAAATGCAGACCCTTTGAAGTCATACTGCATGGTACCCATTCCATGGGTCCCAACTCTCCAGGTTCAAGGGATTCTTCCTGCAGCTAAAACATGCATGGGAAACCAAGAGTATCGTCCACCATGTGATTGGGAAATGATTTAAAATGCATCTCAGTTTTCGTATCCTGGTCCTCGGGTTCACCATTCCAGATGCTTTACTAACACTCTCCCCGCTTGGAGAGTCAGTGCCTTTAACCTCCTCTTTGGCACAGCTTGCAATTTCTGTGCAAAATGAACAGGAATAGGGAGAACCAATGAGAGACTAGCTGTAGGTGTCTGCACGGGCAAATGTAACGCTCATTGCCCACCAGGAAGAGGAATTAAACAAAGGCTCAGTGTGCCCTGCTGGAAACAGATTAGGGCCTGAAGCAATCCTGCGGTTTTGTGCCCAGCTCACAAGAAAGCGAGTTGAAGAAAGGAGCTCAGGGGCACTGTAATTCACAAACCTGCAGAGTTATAAATGACAGCTTTCCTCCAAAAATATATTGAAGTAAGCCTGCGAAGGGGACTTGAAAGCGGGGCAGAATTTCAGGAAAACGATTGCAGGGGGTAGACTGGAATTGCCCTGAAAGCATAGGAAAAGAGGCAGAACGTCGACAATGATGCACTTGGCCAAAAAGGGCGTATGCGTTTTTTCCTGAATATATTCAGGAAAAAACGCATACGCCCTTTTTGGCCAACCAAGCAAGCCTGTAAATGAAATCTGCACTACAATGAAGTCTCACTGCCCCCCTGGCAAAAGGGCCATCTGAAAAAAGTGTAAAATCCAGAAAGGTAGGACAGGATATGGAGAACAGGGAGCCTTGTTATGCTGATTGGCAGGATGTAAATTGCCAGCAGCCACCCTGGAGAAGTGTATGGTGTTTCCTGAAACACGAAAGAAACAAAGCAACACAGCCTATGGCACTTCCACTTATGGTCCTATAGCTTACGGAAATTAAAATCAAAAACAGACAGCCACCCCAATATTTGAGACGGCTGTGTTCACAAGAAGCTCGTCTACAGTATCAGGTAAATATCCCAGAAAGCAAAAAATGGATAAAGAACTTGTGGCACGTACGTACAATGCAATATCACTCAGCAATGAAATCTGTGTCATCAGGCCCATAGCGGCATAGTGAGTGGATGCAGGTACGGTGATTCTACGTGAACTACGTCACACAGAAAAAGAAACATCATAAGATATCACGAATACACGGAATGTAAACTTGACTACACATGAACTGAATTACAAAATAGAAAAGGGTCTCAAATTTAGAAAACCAACTAGTGCTTGCTTATGGGGAAAGGTGCCTTGGGGTGCTGCATAAAACCAGAGACTGAAATTAGCACAGATAACTTTCCATAAGCCCAATATGTAATAGACAAGACCTACTCCTTGCTCAACGAAATGGACCCAACACCACATATTCAACGCCTAGGAATATACCTGACTAGGAAGAATCTTAAAACCCATGGATATATATGTCTCCGTAAGAGAATCAAGGGTGTGTACAGCGGCCGAAAGGCAGCAGTGAATATCCGATAAATCCCATTATCAAAATAAATTTCGAAAACAAAACACAAAGACAGTGAAATAGAGAGCAATTCTTAAATAATTCACTCAGGGCATGTGATGCAACCGGGATTGACCACATCTACACCCAGAGCTGGTTGAGACATAAGGCTGGACACTTCAGGCTGATAGCATTGGTGAGTTTAGGTGAGCAAATGCACACCCTTTGAAGTCATACTGTATGGTACCTATTCCATGGGTCCCAACTCTTCAGGTTCAAGGGATTCTTCCTCCAGCTAAAACATGCATGTGAAACCCACAGTATGGTCCACCGTGTTATGGGGAAATGATTTAAAATGCATCTCAGTTTTCGTATCCTGGTCCTCGGGTTCACCATTCCAGATGATTTACTAACAGTCTCCCTGCTTGGAGAGTCAGTGCCTTTAACCTCCTGTTTGGCACACCTTGCAATTTCTGTGCAAGATGAACAGGAATAGGGAGAACCAATGAGAGACTAGCTGTAGGTGTCTGCACGGGCAAATGTAACGCTCATTTCCCACCAGGAAGAGGAATTTACCAAAGGCTCAGCATGCCCTGCCCGAAACAGATTAGGGCCTGAAGCAATCCTGCGGTTTTGTGCCCAGTTCACAAGAAAGCGAGTTGAAGAAAGGAGCTCAGGGACACTGTAATTCACAAACCTGCAGAGTTATAAATGACAGCTATCCTCCAAAAATATATTGAAGTAAGCCTGCGAAGGGGACTTGAAAGCGGGGCAGAATTTCAGGAAAACGATTGCAGGGGGTAGACTGGAATTGCCCTGAAAGCATAGGAAAAGAGGCAGAACGTCGACAATGATGCACTTGGCCAAAAAGGGCGTATGCGTTTTTTCCTGAATATATTCAGGAAAAAACGCATACGCCCTTTTTGGCCAACCAAGCAAGCCTGTAAATGAAATCTGCACTACAATGAAGTCTCACTGCCCCCCGGGCAAGAGGGCCATCTGAAAAAAGTGTAAAATCCAGAAAGGTAGGACAGGATATGGAGAACAGGGAGCCTTGTTATGCTGATTGGCAGGATGTAAATTGCCAGCAGCCAGCCTGGAGAAGTGTATGGTGTTTCCTGAAACACATAAGAAACAAAGCAACACAGTCTATGGCACTTCCACTTATGGTCCTATAGCTTACGGAAATTAAAATCAAAAACAGACAGCCACCCCAATATTTGGGACGGCTGTGTTCACAAGAAGCTCGTCTACAGTAACAGGTAAATATCCCAGAAAGCAAAATATGGATAAAGAAGTTGTGGCACGTACGTACAATGCAATATCACTCAGCAATGAAATCTGTGTCATCAGGCCCGTAGCAGCATAGTGAGTGGATGCAGGTACGGTGATTCTACGTGAACTACGTCACACAGAAAAAGAAACATCATAAGATATCACTAATACACGGAATGTAAACTTGACTACACATGAACTGAATTACAAAACAGAACAGGGTCTCAAATTTAGAAAACCAACTAGTGCTTGCTTATGGGGAAAGGTGCGTTGGGGTGCTTCATAAAACCAGAGACTGAAATTAGCACAGATAACTTTCCATAAGCCAAATATGTAATAGACAAGACCTACTCCTTGCTCAACGAAATGGACCCAACACCACATATTCAACGCCTAGGAATATACCTGACTAGGAAGAATCTTAAAACCCATGGATATATATGTCTCCGTAAGAGAATCAAGCGTGTGTACAGCGGCATAAACGCAGCAGTGAAAATCCGATAAATCCCATTATCAAAATAAATTTCAAAAAAAAATCATAAAGACAGTGAAATAGAGAGCAATTCTTAAATAATTCACTCAGGGCATGTGATGCAACCGGGATTTAACACATCTACACCCAGAGCTGGTTGAGACATAAGGCTGGACACTTCAGGCTGATAGCATTGGTGAGTTTCGGTGAGCAAATGCAGACCCTTTGAAGTCATACTGCATGGTACCCATTCCATGGGTCCCAACTCTCCAGGTTCAAGGGATTCTTCCTCCAGCTAAAACATGCATGGGAAACCAAGAGTATCGTCCACCATGTGATTGGGAAATGATTTAAAATGCATCTCAGTTTTCGTATCCTGGTCCTCGGGTTCACCATTCCAGATGCTTTACTAACACTCTCCCCGCTTGGAGAGTCAGTGCCTTTAACCTCCTCTTTGGCACAGCTTGCAATTTCTGTGCAAAATGAACAGGAATAGGGAGAACCAATGAGAGACTAGCTGTAGGTGTCTGCACGGGCAAATGTAACGCTCATTGCCCACCAGGAAGAGGAATTAAACAAAGGCTCAGTGTGCCCTGCTGGAAACAGATTAGGGCCTGAAGCAATCCTGCGGTTTTGTGCCCAGCTCACAAGAAAGCGAGTTGAAGAAAGGAGCTCAGGGGCACTGTAATTCACAAACCTGCAGAGTTATAAATGACAGCTTTCCTCCAAAAATATATTGAAGTAAGCCTGCGAAGGGGACTTGAAAGCGGGGCAGAATTTCAGGAAAACGATTGCAGGGGGTAGACTGGAATTGCCCTGAAAGCATAGGAAATGAGGCAGAACGTCGACAATGATGCACTTGGCCAAAAAGGGCATATGCGTTTTTTCCTGAATATATTCAGGAAAAAACGCATACGCCCTTTTTGGCCAACCAAGCAAGCCTGTAAATGAAATCTGCACTACAATGAAGTCTCACTGCCCCCCTGGCAAAAGGGCCATCTGAAAAAAGTGTAAAATCCAGAAAGGTAGGACAGGATATGGAGAACAGGGAGCCTTGTTATGCTGATTGGCAGGATGTAAATTGCCAGCAGCCACCCTGGAGAAGTGTATGGTGTTTCCTGAAACACGAAAGAAACAAAGCAACACAGCCTATGGCACTTCCACTTATGGTCCTATAGCTTACGGAAATTAAAATCAAAAACAGACAGCCACCCCAATATTTGAGACGGCTGTGTTCACAAGAAGCTCGTCTACAGTATCAGGTAAATATCCCAGAAAGCAAAAAATGGATAAAGAACTTGTGGCACGTACGTACAATGCAATATCACTCAGCAATGAAATCTGTGTCATCAGGCCCATAGCGGCATAGTGAGTGGATGCAGGTACGGTGATTCTACGTGAACTACGTCACACAGAAAAAGAAACATCATAAGATATCACGAATACACGGAATGTAAACTTGACTACACATGAACTGAATTACAAAATAGAAAAGGGTCTCAAATTTAGAAAACCAACTAGTGCTTGCTTATGGGGAAAGGTGCCTTGGGGTGCTGCATAAAACCAGAGACTGAAATTAGCACAGATAACTTTCCATAAGCCCAATATGTAATAGACAAGACCTACTCCTTGCTCAACGAAATGGACCCAACACCACATATTCAACGCCTAGGAATATACCTGACTAGGAAGAATCTTAAAACCCATGGATATATATGTCTCCGTAAGAGAATCAAGGGTGTGTACAGTGGCCGAAAGGCAGCAGTGAAAATCCGATAAATCCCATTATCAAAATAAATTTCGAAAACAAAACACAAAGACAGTGAAATAGAGAGCAATTCTTAAATAATTCACTCAGGGCATGTGATGCAACCGGGATTGACCACATCTACACCCAGAGCTGCTTGAGACATAAGGCTGGACACTTCAGGCTGATAGCATTGGTGAGTTTAGGTGAGCAAATGCACACCCTTTGAAGTCATACTGTATGGTACCTATTCCATGGGTCCCAACTCTTCAGGTTCAAGGGATTCTTCCTCCAGCTAAAACATGCATGTGAAACCCACAGTATGGTCCACCGTGTTATGGGGAAATGATTTAAAATGCATCTCAGTTTTCGTATCCTGGTCCTCGGGTTCACCATTCCAGATGATTTACTAACAGTCTCCCTGCTTGGAGAGTCAGTGCCTTTAACCTCCTCTTTGGCACAGCTTGCAATTTCTGTGCAAAATGAACAGGAATAGGGAGAACCAATGAGAGACTAGCTGTAGGTGTCTGCACGGGCAAATGTAACGCTCATTGCCCACCAGGAAGAGGAATTAAACAAAGGCTCAGTGTGCCCTGCTGGAAACAGATTAGGGCCTGAAGCAATCCTGCGGTTTTGTGCCCAGCTCACAAGAAAGCGAGTTGAAGAAAGGAGCTCAGGGGCACTGTAATTCACAAACCTGCAGAGTTATAAATGACAGCTTTCCTCCAAAAATATATTGAAGTAAGCCTGCGAAGGGGACTTGAAAGCGGGGCAGAATTTCAGGAAAACGATTGCAGGGGGTAGACTGGAATTGCCCTGAAAGCATAGGAAATGAGGCAGAACGTCGACAATGATGCACTTGGCCAAAAAGTGCATATGTGTTTTTTCCTGAATATATTCAGGAAAAAACGCATACGCCCTTTTTGGCCAACCAAGCAAGCCTGTAAATGAAATCTGCACTACAATGAAGTCTCACTGCCCCCCTGGCAAAAGGGCCATATGAAAAAAGTGTAAAATCCAGAAAGGTAGGACAGGATATGTAGAACAGGGAGCCTTGTTATGCTGATTGGCAGGATGTAAATTGCCAGCAGCCACCCTGGAGAAGTGTATGGTGTTTCCTGAAACACGAAAGAAACAAAGCAACACAGCCTATGGCACTTCCACTTATGGTCCTATAGCTTACGGAAATTAAAATCAAAAACAGACAGCCACCCCAATATTTGAGACGGCTGTGTTCACAAGAAGCTCGTCTACAGTATCAGGTAAATATCCCAGAAAGCAAAAAATGGATAAAGAACTTGTGGCACGTACGTACAATGCAATATCACTCAGCAATGAAATCTGTGTCATCAGGCCCATAGCGGCATAGTGAGTGGATGCAGGTACGGTGATTCTACGTGAACTACGTCACACAGAAAAAGAAACATCATAAGATATCACGAATACACGGAATGTAAACTTGACTACACATGAACTGAATTACAAAATAGAAAAGGGTCTCAAATTTAGAAAACCAACTAGTGCTTGCTTATGGGGAAAGGTGCCTTGGGGTGCTGCATAAAACCAGAGACTGAAATTAGCACAGATAACTTTCCATAAGCCCAATATGTAATAGACAAGACCTACTCCTTGCTCAACGAAATGGACCCAACACCACATATTCAACGCCTAGGAATATACCTGACTAGGAAGAATCTTAAAACCCATGGATATATATGTCTCCGTAAGAGAATCAAGGGTGTGTACAGCGGCCGAAAGGCAGCAGTGAAAATCCGATAAATCCCATTATCAAAATAAATTTCGAAAACAAAACACAAAGACAGTGAAATAGAGAGCAATTCTTAAATAATTCACTCAGGGCATGTGATGCAACCGGGATTGACCACATCTACACCCAGAGCTGGTTGAGACATAAGGCTGGACACTTCAGGCTGATAGCATTGGTGAGTTTAGGTGAGCAAATGCACACCCTTTGAAGTCATACTGTATGGTACCTATTCCATGGGTCCCAACTCTTCAGGTTCAAGGGATTCTTCCTCCAGGTAAAACATGCATGTGAAACCCACAGTATGGTCCACCGTGTTATGGGGAAATGATTTAAAATGCATCTCAGTTTTCGTATCCTGGTCCTCGGGTTCACCATTCCAGATGATTTACTAACAGTCTCCCTGCTTGGAGAGTCAGTGCCTTTAACCTCCTGTTTGGCACAGCTTGCAATTTCTGTGCAAGATGAACAGGAATAGGGAGAACCAATGAGAGACTAGCTGTAGGTGTCTGCACGGGCAAATGTAACGCTCATTTCCCACCAGGAAGAGGAATTTACCAAAGGCTCAGCATGCCCTGCCCGAAACAGATTAGGGCCTGAAGCAATCCTGCGGTTTTGTGCCCAGTTCACAAGAAAGCGAGTTGAAGAAAGGAGCTCAGGGGCACTGTAATTCACAAACCTGCAGAGTTATAAATGACAGCTATCCTCCAAAAATATATTGAAGTAAGCCTGCGAAGGGGACTTGAAAGCGGGGCAGAATTTCAGGAAAACGATTGCAGGGGGTAGACTGGAATTGCCCTGAAAGCATAGGAAAAGAGGCAGAACGTCGACAATGATGCACTTGGCCAAAAAGGGCGTATGCGTTTTTTCCTGAATATATTCAGGAAAAAACGCATACGCCCTTTTTGGCCAACCAAGCAAGCCTGTAAAGGAAATCTGCACTACAATGAAGTCTCACTGCCCCCCTGGCAAAAGGGCCATCTGAAAAAAGTGTAAAATCCAGAAAGGTAGGACAGGATATGGAGAACAGGGAGCCTTGTTATGCTGATTGGCAGGATGTAAATTGCCAGCAGCCAGCCTGGAGAAGTGTATGGTGTTTCCTGAAACACATAAGAAACAAAGCAACACAGTCTATGGCACTTCCACTTATGGTCTATAGCTTACGGAAATTAAAATCAAAAACAGACAGCCACCCCAATATTTGGGACGGCTGTGTTCACAAGAAGCTCGTCTACAGTAACAGGTAAATATCCCAGAAAGCAAAATATGGATAAAGAAGTTGTGGCACGTACGTACAATGCAATATCACTCAGCAATGAAATCTGTGTCATCAGGCCCGTAGCGGCATAGTGAGTGGATGCAGGTACGGTGATTCTACGTGAACTACGTCACACAGAAAAAGAAACATCATAAGATATCACTAATACACGGAATGTAAACTTGACTACACATGAACTGAATTACAAAACAGAACAGGGTCTCAAATTTAGAAAACCAACTAGTGCTTGCTTATGGGGAAAGGTGCGTTGGGGTGCTTCATAAAACCAGAGACTGAAATTAGCACAGATAACTTTCCATAAGCCAAATATGTAATAGACAAGACCTACTCCTTGCTCAACGAAATGGACCCAACACCACATATTCAACGCCTAGGAATATACCTGACTAGGAAGAATCTTAAAACCCATGGATATATATGTCTCCGTAAGAGAATCAAGCGTGTGTACAGCGGCATAAACGCAGCAGTGAAAATCCGATAAATCCCATTATCAAAATAAATTTCAAAAAAAAATCATAAAGACAGTGAAATAGAGAGCAATTCTTAAATAATTCACTCAGGGCATGTGATGCAACCGGGATTTAACACATCTACACCCAGAGCTGGTTGAGACATAAGGCTGGACACTTCAGGCTGATAGCATTGGTGAGTTTCGGTGAGCAAATGCAGACCCTTTGAAGTCATACTGCATGGTACCCATTCCATGGGTCCCAACTCTCCAGGTTCAAGGGATTCTTCCTCCAGCTAAAACATGCATGGGAAACCAAGAGTATCGTCCACCATGTGATTGGGAAATGATTTAAAATGCATCTCAGTTTTCGTATCCTGGTCCTCGGGTTCACCATTCCAGATGCTTTACTAACACTCTCCCCGCTTGGAGAGTCAGTGCCTTTAACCTCCTGTTTGGCACAGCTTGCAATTTCTGTGCAAGATGAACAGGAATAGGGAGAACCAATGAGAGACTAGCTGTAGGTGTCTGCACGGGCAAATGTAACGCTCATTTCCCACCAGGAAGAGGAATTTACCAAAGGCTCAGCATGCCCTGCCCGAAACAGATTAGGGCCTGAAGCAATCCTGCGGTTTTGTGCCCAGTTCACAAGAAAGCGAGTTGAAGAAAGGAGCTCAGGGGCACTGTAATTCACAAACCTGCAGAGTTATAAATGACAGCTATCCTCCAAAAATATATTGAAGTAAGCCTGCGAAGGGGACTTGAAAGCGGGGCAGAATTTCAGGAAAACGATTGCAGGGGGTAGACTGGAATTGCCCTGAAAGCATAGGAAAAGAGGCAGAACGTCGACAATGATGCACTTGGCCAAAAAGGGCGTATGCGTTTTTTCCTGAATATATTCAGGAAAAAACGCATACGCACTTTTTGGCCAACCAAGCAAGCCTGTAAAGGAAATCTGCACTACAATGAAGTCTCACTGCCCCCCGGGCAAGAGGGCCATCTGAAAAAAGTGTAAAATCCAGAAAGGTAGGACAGGATATGGAGAACAGGGAGCCTTGTTATGCTGATTGGCAGGATGTAAATTGCCAGCAGCCAGCCTGGAGAAGTGTATGGTGTTTCCTGAAACACATAAGAAACAAAGCAACACAGTCTATGGCACTTCCACTTATGGTCCTATAGCTTACGGAAATTAAAATCAAAAACAGACAGCCACCCCAATATTTGGGACGGCTGTGTTCACAAGAATCTCGTCTACAGTAACAGGTAAATATCCCAGAAAGCAAAATATGGATAAAGAAGTTGTGGCACGTACGTACAATGCAATATCACTCAGCAATGAAATCTGTGTCATCAGGCCCGTAGCGGCATAGTGAGTGGATGCAGGTACGGTGATTCTACGTGAACTACGTCACACAGAAAAAGAAACATCATAAGATATCACTAATACACGGAATGTAAACTTGACTACACATGAACTGAATTACAAAACAGAACAGGGTCTCAAATTTAGAAAACCAACTAGTGCTTGCTTATGGGGAAAGGTGCGTTGGGGTGCTTCATAAAACCAGAGACTGAAATTAGCACAGATAACTTTCCATAAGCCAAATATGTAATAGACAAGACCTACTCCTTGCTCAACGAAATGGACCCAACACCACATATTCAACGCCTAGGAATATACCTGACTAGGAAGAATCTTAAAACCCATGGATATATATGTCTCCGTAAGAGAATCAAGCGTGTGTACAGCGGCATAAACGCAGCAGTGAAAATCCGATAAATCCCATTATCAAAATAAATTTCAAAAAAAAATCATAAAGACAGTGAAATAGAGAGCAATTCTTAAATAATTCACTCAGGGCATGTGATGCAACCGGGATTTAACACATCTACACCCAGAGCTGGTTGAGACATAAGGCTGGACACTTCAGGCTGATAGCATTGGTGAGTTTCGGTGAGCAAATGCAGACCCTTTGAAGTCATACTGCATGGTACCCATTCCATGGGTCCCAACTCTCCAGGTTCAAGGGATTCTTCCTCCAGCTAAAACATGCATGGGAAACCAAGAGTATCGTCCACCATGTGATTGGGAAATGATTTAAAATGCATCTCAGTTTTCGTATCCTGGTCCTCGGGTTCACCATTCCAGATGCTTTACTAACACTCTCCCCGCTTGGAGAGTCAGTGCCTTTAACCTTCTCTTTGGCACAGCTTGCAATTTCTGTGCAAAATGAACAGGAATAGGGAGAACCAATGAGAGACTAGCTGTAGGTGTCTGCACGGGCAAATGTAACGCTCATTGCCCACCAGGAAGAGGAATTAAACAAAGGCTCAGTGTGCCCTGCTGGAAACAGATTAGGGCCTGAAGCAATCCTGCGGTTTTGTGCCCAGCTCACAAGAAAGCGAGTTGAAGAAAGGAGCTCAGGGGCACTGTAATTCACAAACCTGCAGAGTTATAAATGACAGCTTTCCTCCAAAAATATATTGAAGTAAGCCTGCGAAGGGGACTTGAAAGCGGGGCAGAATTTCAGGAAAACGATTGCAGGGGGTAGACTGGAATTGCCCTGAAAGCATAGGAAAAGAGGCAGAACGTCGACAATGATGCACTTGGCCAAAAAGGGCGTATGCGTTTTTTCCTGAATATATTCAGGAAAAAACGCATACGCCCTTTTTGGCCAACCAAGCAAGCCTGTAAATGAAATCTGCACTACAATGAAGTCTCACTGCCCCCCTGGCAAAAGGGCAATCTGAAAAAAGTGTAAAATCCAGAAAGGTAGGACAGGATATGGAGAACAGGGAGCCTTGTTATGCTGATTGGCAGGATGTAAATTGCCAGCAGCCACCCTGGAGAAGTGTATGGTGTTTCCTGAAACACGAAAGAAACAAAGCAACACAGCCTATGGCACTTCCACTTATGGTCCTATAGCTTACGGAAATTAAAATCAAAAACAGACAGCCACCCCAATATTTGAGACGGCTGTGTTCACAAGAAGCTCGTCTACAGTATCAGGTAAATATCCCAGAAAGCAAAAAATGGATAAAGAACTTGTGGCACTTACGTACAATGCAGTATCACTCAGCAATGAAATCTGTGTCATCAGGCCCATAGCGGCATAGTGAGTGGATGCAGGTACGGTGATTCTACGTGAACTACGTCACACAGAAAAAGAAACATCATAAGATATCACGAATACACGGAATGTAAACTTGACTACACATGAACTGAATTACAAAACAGAACAGGGTCTCAAATTTAGAAAACAAACTAGTGCTTGCTTATGGGGAAAGGTGCCTTGGGGTGCTGCATAAAACCAGAGACTGAAATTAGCACAGATAACATTCCATAAGCCAAATATGTAATAGAAAAGACCTACTCCTTGCTCAACGAAATGGACTCAACACCACATATTCAACGCCTAAGAATATACATGACTAGGAAGAATCTTAAAACCCATGGATATATATGTCTCCGTAAGAGAATCAAGCGTGTGTACAGCGGCCGAAACGCAGCAGTGAAAATCCGATAAATCCTATTATCAAAATAAATTTCGAAAACAAAACACAAAGACAGTGAAATAGAGAGCAATTCTTAAATAATTCACTCAGGGCATGTGATGCAACCGGGATTGACCACATCTACACCCAGAGCTGGTTGAGACATAAGGCTGGACACTTCAGGATGATAGCATTGGTGAGTTTCGGTGAGCAAATGCAGACACTTTGAAGTCATACTGCATGGTACCTATTCCATGGGTCCCAACACTTCAGGTTCAAGGGATTCTTCCTCCAGCTAAAACATGCATGGGAAACCCACAGTATGGTCCACCGTGTGATTGGGAAACGATTTACAATGCATCTCAGTTTTCGTATCCTGGTCCTCGGGTTCACCATTCCAGATGCTTTACTAACACTCTCCCCACTTGGAGAGTCAGTGCCTTTAACCTCCTCTTAGGCACAGCTTGCAATTTCTGTGCAAGATGAACAGGAATAGGGAGAACCAATGAGAGACTAGCTGTAGGTGTCTGCACGGGCAAATGTAACGCTCATTGCCCACCAGGAAGAGGAATTAAACAAAGGCTCAGTGTGCCCTGCTGGAAAAAAATTAGGGCCTGAAGCAATCTTGCGGTTTTCTGCCCAGCTCACAAGAAAGCGAGTTGAAGAAAGGAGCTCAGGGGCACTGTAATTCACAAAACTGCAGAGTTATAAATGACAGCTATCCTCCAAAAATATATTGAAGTAAGCCTGCGAAGGGGACTTGAAAGCGGAGCAGAATTTCAGGAAAACGATTGCAGGGGGTAGACTGGAATTGCCCTGAAAGCATAGGAAAAGAGGCAGAACGTCGTCAATGATGCACTTGGCCAAAAAGTGCGTATGCGTATTTTCCTGAATATATTCAGGAAAAAACGCATACGCACTTTTTGGCCAACCAAGCAAGCCTGTAAAGGAAATCTGCACTACAATGAAGTCTCACTGCCCCCCGGGCAAGAGGGCCATCTGAAAAAAGTGTAAAATCCAGAAAGGTAGGACAGGATATGGAGAACAGGGAGCCTTGTTATGCTGATTGGCAGGATGTAAATTGCCAACAGCCACCCTGGAGAAGTGTATGGTGTTTCCTGAAAAATGTAAGAAATAAAGCAACACAGCCTATGGCAATTGCACTTATGGTCCTATTCCTTAGGGAAATTAAAATCAAAAACAGAGAGCCACCCCACAGTTTGGGACGGCTGTGTTCCCAAGAAGCTCGTCTACAGTACCAGGTAAATATCCCAGAAAGCAAAAAATGGATAAAGAAGTTGTGGCACGTACGTGCAATGCAGTATCACTCAGCAATGAAATCTGTGTCATCAGGCCCATAGCGGCATAGTGAGTGGATGCAGGTACGGTGATTCTACGTGAACTACGTCACACAGAAAAAGAAACATCATAAGATATCACTAATACACGGAATGTAAACTTGACTACACATGAACTGAATTACAAAACAGAACAGGGTCTCAAATTTAGAAAACAAACTAGTGCTTGCTTATGGGGAAAGGTGCCTTGGGGTGCTGCATAAAACCAGAGACTGAAATTAGCACAGATAACATTCCATAAGCCAAATATGTAATAGACAAGACCTACTCCTTGCTCAACGAAATGGACTCAACACCACATATTCAACGCCTAAGAATATACCTGACTAGGAAGAATCTTAAAACCCATGGATATATATGTCTCTGTAAGAGAATCAAGCGTGTGTACAGCGGCCGAAACGCAGCAGTGAAAATCCGATAAATCCCATTATCAAAATAAATTTCGAAAACAAAACACAAAGACAGTGAAATAGAGAGCAATTCTTAAATAATTCACTCAGGGCATGTGATGCAACCGGGATTGACCACATCTACACCCACAGCTGGTTGAGACATAAGGCTGGACACTTCAGGCTGATAGCATTGGTGAGTTTCGGTGAGCAAATGCAGACCCTTTGAAGTCATACTGCATGGTACCTATTCCATGGGTCCCAACACTTCAGGTTCAAGGGATTCTTCCTCTAGCTAAAACATGCATGGGAAACCCACAGTATGGTCCACCGAGTGATTGGGAATCGATTTAAAATGCATCTCAGTTTTCGTATCCTGGTCCTCGGGTTCACCATTCCAGATGCTTTACTAACACTCTCCCCGCTTGGAGAGTCAGTGCCTTTAACGTCCTGTTTGGCACAGCTTGCAATTTCTGTGCAAGATGAACAGGAATAGGGAGAACCAATGAGAGACTAGCTGTAGGTGTCTGCACGGGCAAATGTAATGCTCATTTCCCACCAGGAAGAGGAATTAACCAAAGGCTCAGCGTGCCCTGCTGGTAACAGATTAGTGCCTGAAACAATCCTGTGGTTTTGTGCCCAGCTCACAAGAAAGCGAGTTGAAGAAAGGAGCTCAGTGGCACTGTAATTCACAAACCTGCAGAGTTATAAATGACAGCTATCTTCCAAAAGTATATTGAAGTAAGCCTGCGAAGGGGACTTGAAAGCGGGGCAGAATTTCAGGAAAACGATTGCAGGTGGTAGATTGGAATTGCCCTGAAAGCATAGGAAAAGAGGCACAAAGTGGACAATGATGCACTTGGCCAAAAAGGGCGTATGCGTTTTTTCCTGAATATATTCAGGAAAAAACGCATATGCACTTTTTGGCCAACCAAGCAAGACTGTAAAGGAAATCTGCACTACAATGTAGTCTCACTGCCCCCCTGGCAAAAGGGCCATCTGAAAAAAGTGTAAAATCCAGAAAGGTAAGACAGGATATGGAGAACAGGGAGCCTTGTTATGCTGATTGGGATGATGTAAATTGCCAACAGCCACCCTGGAGAAGTGTATGGTGTTTCCTGAAACACGTAAGAAATAAAGGAACACAGCTTATGGCAATTGCACTTATGGTCCTCTTGCTTAGGGAAATTAAAATCAAAAAGAGAGATCCACCCCAAAATTTGGGACGGCTGTGTTCCCAAGAAGCTCGTCTACAGTACCAGGTAAATATCCCAGAAAGCAAAAAATGGATAAAGAAGTTGTGGCACGTACGTGCAATGCAATATCACTCAGCAATGAAATCTGTGTCATCAGGCCCGTAGCGGCATAGTGAGTGGATGCAGGTACGGTGATTCTACGTGAACTACATCACACAGAAATAGAAACATCATAAGATATCACTAATACACGGAGTGTAAATTTAACTACACATGAACTGAATTACAAAAGAGAACAGGGTCTCAAATTTTGAAAACCAACTAGTGCTTGCTTATGGGGAAATGTGCGTTGGGATGCTGCATAAATCCAGAGACTGAAATTAGCACAGATAACTTTCCATAAGCCAAATATGTAATAGACAAGACCTACTCCTTGCTCAACGCAATGGACTCAACACCACATATTCAACGCCTAGGAATATACCTGACTAGGAAGAATCTTAAAACCCATGGATTTATATGTCTCCCTAAGAGAATCAAGTGTGTGTACAGCGACATAAACGCAGCAGGGAAAATCTGATAAATCCTATTATCAAAATAAATTTCAAAAACAAAACACAAAGACAGTGAAATAGAGAGCAATTCTTAAACAATTCACTCAGGGCCTCTGATGCAACCGGGATTGACCACATCTACACCCACAGCTGGTTGAGACATAAGGCTGGACACTTCAGGCTGATAGCATTGGTGAGTTTCGGTGAGCAAATGCAGACCCTTTGAAGTCATACTGCATGGTACCCATTCCATGGGTCCCAACTCTCCAGGTTCAAGAGATTCTTCCTCCAGCTAAAACATGCATGGGAAACCCAGAGTATCGTCCACCGTGTGATTGGGAAATGATTTAAAATGCATCTCAGTTTTCGTATCCTGGTCCTCGGGTTCACCATTCCAGATGCTTTACTAACACTCTCCCCGCTTGGAGAGTCAGTGCCTTTAACCTCCTCTTTGGCACAGCTTGCAATTTCTGTGCAAGATGAACAGGAATAGGGAGAACCAATGAGAGACTAGCTGTAGTTGTCTGCACGGGCAAATGTAATGCTCATTTCCCACCAGGAATAGGAATTAACCAAAGGCTCAGCGTGCCCTGCTGGAAAGAGATTAGTGCCTGAAGCAATCCTGCGTTTTTGTGCCCAGCTCACAAGAAAGCGAGTTGAAGAAAGGAGCTCAGGGGCACTGTAATTCACAAACCTGCAGAGTTATAAATGACAGCTATCCTCCAAAAATATATTGAAGTAAGCCTGCAAAGGGGACTTGAAAGCGGGGCAGAAATTCAGGAAAACGATTGAAGGGTTAAACTGGAATTGCACTTAAAGAATAGGAAAAGAGGCAGAACGTCGATAATGATGCACTTGTCCAAAAAGTGCGGATGCTTTTTTCCTTAAATATATTAAGGAAAAAACGCATACGCACTTTTTGGCCAACCAAGCAAGCTTGTAAATAAACCTGCACTACAATGAAGTCTCAGTGCCCCCCAGGGCAAAAGGGCCATTTAAAAAAATTGTAAAATCCAGAAACGGAGGACAGGCAATGGAAAACAGGGATCCTTATTATGCTGATGCATATGATGTAAATTGCCGACAGCCATTCTGGAGAAGTGTTATGTGTTTCCTGTAACACGTAAGAAACAAAGCAACACAGCCTATGGCACTTCCACTTATGGTCCTACAGCTTAGGGAAATTAAAATCAAAAACACCCAGCCACCTCAAAGTTTGGGACCTCTCTGTTCACAAGAACCTCGTTTACAGTACAAGGTAAATATCTCAGAGAGCAAACAATGGATAAAGAAGTTGTGGTACGTACGTACAATGGAATATCACTCAGCAATGAAATCTGTGTCATCAGGCCCATAACGGCATAGTGAGTGGATTCAGGTATGGTGATTCTACGTGAAATAAGTCACACATAAAAAGAAACATCATAAAATATCACTAATACACAGTATGTAAACTTGACTATACATGAACTGAATTACAAAACAGAACAGTCTCAAATTTAGAAAACCAACTTGTGCTTTCTTATGGAGAAAGGTGCGTTGGCGTGCTGCATAAAACCAGAGACTGAAATTAGCACAGATACCGTTCCATAAGCCAAATATGTAATAGAGAAGACCTACTCCTTGCTCAACGAAATGGACTCAACACCACATATTCAACGCCTAGGAATATACCTGACTAGGAAGAATCTTAAAACCCGTGGATATTTATGTCTCCGTAAGAGAATCAAGAGTGTGTACAGCGGCATTAACGCAGCAGTGAAAATCCGATAAATCCCAGTGTCAAAAAAAAATTTCAAAAACAAAACACAATGACAGTGAAATAGAGAGCAATTGTTAAATAACTCACACATGGCATGTGATGCAACCTGGTTTACCACATCTACACCCAGAGCTGGGTGAGAGATAAGGCTGGACCCTTTGGGCTGATAGCATTGGTGAGGTTCAGTGAGCAAATGCAGACCCTTTGATGTCATACTGCCTGGTACCCATTCCATGGTTCCCAACTCTCCAGGTTCTAGGGATTCTTCCTTCTGCTAAAATTTGCATGGGAAACCCAGAGTATGCTCCACCGTGTGACTGGGAAACCTTTTTACATGCATGTCTGTTTTCGTCCCCTGGTACTCAGGTTCACCATTCCAGACCCTTTTCTTACACTCTCCCCATTTGGAGAGTCAGTGTCTTTAACCTCCTGTTTGGCACTGTTTGCAATTTCTGCGCAAGATGAACAGGAATACGGAGAACCAATGGGAGACTATCTGTAGGTGTGTGCACGGGCAAATATTTTTTTTAACATCTTTATTGGGGTATAATTGCTTTACAATGGTGTGTTAGTTTTTGCTTTATAACAAAGTGAATCAGCCATACATATACATATGCTCCCTGTGTCTTCCCTCTTGTGTCTCCCTCCCTCCCTCTCTCCCCCTTCCACCCCTCCAGGCTGTCCCAACGCCCCGAGCTAATATCCCTGTGACTTGCGGCTGCTTCCCCCTTGCTATCTACCTTACTACATTTGTTAGTGTGTATATGTCCATGACTCTCTCTCGCCCTGTCAGAACTCACCATTCCCCCTCCCCATATCCTCAATTCCGTTCTCCAGTAGGTCTGCGCCTCTATTCCTGTCTTATCCCTAGGTTCTTCATGACATTTTTTTCCTTTAAATTCCATATATATGTGTTAGCATACGCTATTTGTCTTTTTCTTTCTGACTTACTTCACTCTGTATGACAGACTCTAGGTCTATCCATCTCATTACAAATAACTCAGTTTCATTTCTTTTTAAGGCTGAGTAATATTCCATTGTGTATATGTGCCACGTCTTCTTTATCCATTCGTCCGATGATGGGCGCTTAGGTTCTTTCCATCTCCGGGCTATTGTAAATAGAGCTGCAATGAACATTTTGGTACATGACTCTTTTTGAATTTTGGTTTTCTCAGGGTATATGCCCAGTATGCACGGGCAATTTTAACACTCATTTCCCAACAGGAAAAGGAATTAACCAAAGGCTCTGCATGCTGTGCTGGAACAAGATTAGGGCCTGAAGCAATCCTGCGGTTTTGTGGCCAGCTCACAAGAAAGCGAGTTGAGGAAAGGAGCTCAGGGGCACTGTCATTCACATACCTGCAGACTTATAAATGACAGAAATCGTACAAAAATATATTGAATTAAGGCTGCGAAGAGGACTTGAAAGTGGGGCAGAATTGCTGGAATCCGATTTCAGGAGGTAGACGTGAATTGCTCTGAAAGCATAAGAGAAGTGGCAGAACCTCGTCAATGAAGCACTTGGCCAAAAAGGGCATATGCATTTTTTCCAGGGCCATCATTCACGGGAGTAGGAGGCTCCCAGCATGCTCCAGTGGCCAACAGAGGGCCCACGTCGCCAAGGCGATGTGAGCTAGCCAGGCAGGAGTGACCTGACATCAGAGGGCTCACCTCACAGAATGGTAGGGAACCCAGCCAGGATCAGACTCTCCCCAGAGGGCCCACATCACCAAGGTGATGGGAACCAGGCAGGAGTGTCCTCACACCCGTGGGGCCACATCATCAAAAGTTGAGGTACCCAGCACATGTGGCCTCAAACCAGAGGACCCACATCACCATGGGTTTCGGAGTGAGGCAGGCAGGATTAACCTCACAACACATGTCCCATTGTATACAAAAGGTGTGGAAACCAGCAGTTGGATCTTCCTAGCAGGCGGCCCAGAGCACTGAGGCTATGAGATCCAGGCCGGCATGAACTCACAACAGAGGGCCCTCATTGTGATTCTGTAAGCAACCCAGCCGTTGTGACCTCAGAGCAGAAGGCCCACATCCCCATGGGGAAGGGAAACAAGCAGGAGTGTCATCGCAAGAGTGGGCACACATGAAAAAATGTGGGGAGCCCAGCAATTAGTGCCTGATGCCAGAGGGCCCTCATCACCGAGGGGCGGTGGCTCCCAGCCAGCTCTGACTGCTACCAGCAGGGCGACGTCGCCAATGCGGAGTGCGACAACCAGGCAGGAGTGACCTCAGAGCAGAGGGTCAACCTCACAGAAGTGTGAAGAACCAAAGAGGATCAGATTCTCACCAGAGGGCCCACATCACCAAGGGAATGGGAACCAGGCAGGAGTGTCCTCACACTAGTGGGGCCACATCACCGAAAAGTGAGGGACCCAGCACACGTGGCCTCAAACCAGAGGACACACATCACAAGGGAGCTGGGATTGAGGCAGGCAGGAGGAGCCTCAAAACAGAGGGACCATAGAATTAAAGAGGTGAAGAATCCCGCAGTTGGAACCTCCCAGCAGGCGGCCAGGAGCAGCGAGACTATGGGATCCAGGCCGGAGTGATCTCACACCAGAGGGCCGTCATCATGAAACTGTGAGCAACCTAGGCGTTGGGATCTCAGAGCAGAAGGCCCACATTCCCATGGGGTTGGGAACCTGTCAGAAGTGTACTCGCACCACAGGGCACACATCAGAGAATTTAGGGAACCCAGGAGTTAGGGCCTGACGCCAGAGGGCCCTCATTACCAAGGGGAGGAGACTCCAATCAGGCACCAACACCCAACTGAGGTCCCACGTCGCCAAGGTGACGTGTGACAGCCAGGTAGGAGTGACCTCACCGCAGAGGGCCTACCTCACAGAAGGGTGAGGAACACAGCCAGGATAAGACTCTCACCAGAGGGCCCACATCACCAAGGTGATCAGAACCAGGCAGGAGAGTCTTCACACCAGTGTGGCCACATCATAGAAAGGTGAGGAACCCAGCACATGTGGCCTAAACAAGAAGACCCACATCTCCAAGGGGCTCGGAATGAGGCAGGCAGGAGTAGCCTCACAACACAGGGCCCATAGAATAAAAAAGCTGAGGAATCCAGCAATGGGAACCTCCCAGCAGGCGGCCAAGAGCACCAAGTCTATGCGATTCAGGCCGCAGTAAACTCACAGCAGAGGGTCCACATCATGAAAATGCGAGCAACCCAGCCATTTGGACCTCAGAGCAGAAGGTCCACATCCCCAAGGTGTTGGGAGCATGGCAGGAGTGTCCTCGCACCACTTAGCACATATCAGAAAATGTGGGTACCCAGCAGTTAGGGCCTGACGCCAGAGGGCCCTCATCACTGAGGGGAGGAGGCTCCCAGCATGTTCCAACTACCACAAGAGGGCCCACGTCGCCAAGGCGGGGTGTGCCAGCCAGGCAGGAGTGACCTCACAGCAGACGGCCCACCTCAAAGAAGTGTGAGGAACCCAACCAGGATCAGACTCTCACCAGAGGGCCCATATCACCAAGGGGACGGGAACCAGGCACGAGTGTCCTCACACCAGTGGGGCCACATCACTAAAAGATGAGGAAACTGGCACATGTGGCCACAAACCAGAGGACCTATATCACCAAGGGGCTGGGAGTGACACAGGCAGGAGGAGCCTCCCAACACAGGGCCCAAAGAATAAAAAAGGTGAGGAACCCAGCAGTTGGAACTTCCCAGCAGGCGGCCCAGAGTACAGAGGCTATGGGATCTAGGAATGAGTGAACTAACACCAGAGAGCTAACATAAGGAAACTGTGAGCAACCCAGTCGTTGGAACCTCAGAGCAGAAGGCCCATATCGCCATGGGGATGGGAACATTTCACGAGTGTCCTGGCATCACTGGGCTCACATCAGAAAACCTGGGGAGCCCAGCAGTTAGAGCCTGACGCCAGAGGGACCTCATCACCGAGGACAGGAGTCTCCAAAAGGATCGAACTGCCACCAGAGGGCCGACGTCACCAAGGCAATGGGAGCAAGCCAGGCAGGAGTTACCTCAGAGCACAGGGCCCACCTCACAGAACGGTAAGGAACCCAGCCAGGATCAGACTCTCACCAGAGGGGCCACATCACCAAGGGGCTGGGAAACAGGCACGAGTGTCCTCACACCATTGGGGCCACATCATCGAAAGGTGAGGGACCCAGCACACGTGGCCTCACACCAGAGGACACACATCACAACGGGGCTGGGATTGAGGCAGGCAGGAGGAGCCTCAAAACAGAGGGCCCATAGAATAAAAAAGGTGAGGAATCCCGCAGTTGGAACCTCCCAGCAGGCGCCCAGGAGCAGCAAGCCTATGGGATCTAGGCCGGAATGAACGCACATCAGAGGGCCCTCATCATGAAACTGTGAGCACCCCAGCCTTTGGGACCTCAGAGCAGAAGGCCCAAATTCCCATGTGGTTGGGAACCTGACAGGAGTGTACTCGCACCACAGGTCGCACATCTGCAAATTTTGGGAGCCCAGGAGTTAGGGTCTGACGCAAGAGGGCCCTCATTACCGAGGGACAGAGACTCGCAGCAGACACCAACTCCCAACTGAGGGCCCACGTCACCAAGGTGATGTGTGCCAGCCAGGCAGGAGTGACCTCACCGCAGAGGGCCTACCTCACAGAAGGGTGAGGAAACCAGCCAGGATAAGACTCTCACCAGAGGGCCCACATCACCAAGGGGATCGGAACCAGGCAGGAGGGTCCTCACACAAGTGTGGCCACATTATAGAAAGGTGAGGAACCCAGAACATGTGGCCTAAAACAGGGGACCCACATCTCCAAGGGGCTAGGAGTGAGGCAAGCAGGAGTATCCTCACAAAACAGAGCCCACAGAATAAAAGTTGTGAGGAATCCAGCAGTTGGAACCGGCCAGTAGGCCGCCCAGAGCACAGAGTCTATGGGATCCAGGCCACAGCAAACTCACAGCAGAGGTCCCACATCATGAAACTGTGAGCAACCCAGCGGATGGGACCTCAGAGCAGAAGGCCCACATCCCTATGGGGATGGGAACCTGACAGGAGTGTCCTCGGCCCACTTCCACGAATCAGAAAATGTGGGAACCCAGCAGTTAGGACCTGAGGCCAGAGGACCCTCATCACCGAGGGGAGGAGGCTCCCAGCAGGCTCCAACTGCCACCATAAGGCCGATGTCACCAAGGAGGGGTGTGCCAACCAGGCAGGAGTGACCTCAGAGCAGAAAGCCCACCTCACAGAAGTGTGAGGAACCCAACAAGGATCAGACTGTCACCAGAGGGCCAACATCACCAAGGGAATGGGAACCAGGCAGGAGTGTCCTCACACCAGTGGGGCTACATCACCATAATTTGAGGGACCCAGCACACGTGGCCTCAAACCTGAGGACACACATCACCAAGGGGCTGGGAGTGAGGCAGGCCAGAGGATCCTCAAAACAGAGGGACCATAGAATAAAAAGGTGAGGAATCCCACAGTTGGAACCTCCAGCAGGCAGCCAGGAGCAGCGAGGCTATGGGATCTAGGCAGGAGTGAACTCACACCAGAGGGCCCTCATCATGAAACTGTGAGCAACACAGCCGTTGGGACCTCAGAGCAGAAGGCTCACATCCCCATGGGGATGGGAACCTGGCAGGAGTGTCCTTGCACCACTTAGCACGAATCAGAAAATGTGGGAACCCAGCAGTTAGGGCCTGAGGCCAGAGGGCCCTCATCACCGAGGGGAGGAGGCTCCCAGCAGGCTCCAACTGCCACCATATGGTCAACGTTGCCAAGGCGGGGTGTGCCAGCCAGGCAGGAGTGACCTCAGAGCAGAGGGCCCACCTCACAGAAGGGTGAGGAACCTAACCAGGATCAGACTCTCACCAGAGGGCCAACATCACCAAGGTGATGGGAACCAGGCAAGACTGTCCTAACAGCAGTGGGGCCAACATCACCAAGGGAATGGGAACCAGGCAAGAGTGTCCTCACACCAGTGTGGCCACATTATAGAAAGGTGAGGAACACAGCACATGTGGCCTCAAACAAGGGGACACACATCACGAAGGGGCTGGGAGTGAGGCATGCAGGAGGAGACGCACAACCGAGGGCCCATAGAATAAAAAAGGTGAGGAATCGAGAAGTTGGAAACTCCAAGCTGGAGGCCCAGAGCACTGACACTATGGGATACAGGCCAGAGTGAACACACAGCAAAGGGCCCACATCATGAAACTGTGAGCAACCCAGCAGTTGGGACCACAGAACAGAAGTCCCACATGCCCATGGGGATGGGAACCTGGCAGGAGTGACTCGCACCACTGGGCACACATCAGAAAATGTGTGGAGCCCAGCACTTAGGGCCTGACACCAGAAGGCCCTCATCACTGAGGGGAGGAGACCCCAGCACGCTCCAACTGCCACCAGAGGGTCCACGTCGCCAAGGCGACGTGCGCCAGCCAGGCAGGATTGACCTCACAGCAGAGAGCCCACATCATGAAAGTGTGAGCAACCCAGCCGTTAGGACCTCAGAACAGAAGGCCCACACGCTCATGAGGATGGGAACCTGGCAGGAGTGCCCTCGTACCACTTAGCACGTATCAGAAAATGTGGGAACCCCGCCATTAGGGTCTGACGCCAGAGGGCCTCATCACCGCGGGAAGGAGGCTCCCAGCAGGCTCCAACTGCCACCAGGGTGCCGAAGTCAACAAGGCGGGTTGTGCCAGCCAGGCAGGAGTGACCTCAGAGAAGAGGGCTCACCTCACGGATGTGTGAGGAACCCAACCAGGATCAGAGTCTCACCAGAGGACCCACATCACCAAAGGGATGGGAACCAGGCAGGAGTGTCCACACACCAGTGGGGCCACATCATCAAAAGATGAGGAACCCATCACATATGGCCTCAAACCTGAGGACATACATCACCATGTGGCTGGGAGTGAGGCAGGTATCTGGAGGGGCACATTTAACTCTAATTTCCCACCAGGAAGAGGAATTAACCAAAGGCTCAGAGTGCCGTGCCGGACCCTGATTATGGCCTGAAGCAAACCTGCAGTTTTGTGGCCAGCTTACAAGGAAGCGAGTTAAGAAAGGAGCTCAGGGGCACTGTAATTCACAAACCTGCAGAGATAAATGACAGCTATTGGCAAAAATATATCGAAGTAAGTCTGCAAAGAGGACTTGAAAACGAGGCAGAATTGCAGGAATCATATTTCAAGAGGTAGATTGGAATTGCATTTAAAGCATATGAAAAGCGGCAGATCTTTGACAGTGATGCACATGGACAAAAAGTGCGTATACATTTTTCCTGAATATATTCAGGAAAAAACGCATATGAACATTTTGGCCAACCAAGCACTCCAGCAATGGAAATCCACACTACAATGAAGTCACATTTCCCATTCGTCAAAAAGGCCATCTGAATAAAGTGTAAAAACCAGAAACACAGGACAGGCCATGGAGAACAGGGAGCCGTGTTATGCTGATGGGCGGGATGTAAATTGCCAACAGACACTCTGGAGATGTTCATGGTGTATCCTGAAACATCTAAAAAACAAAGCTACAGAGCCTAGGGCACTTCCACTTTTGGCCCTATAGCTTAGGAAAATTAAAATCAACAAGACACAGCCAACACAAAATTTAGGGCTGCTGTGTTTACAAGAACCTCGAGTCCAGTACAAATTAAATATCCCAGAAAGAAAAAAATGGATAAAGAAGTTGTGCTACTTACGTACAATGGAATATCACTCAGCAGTGAAATCAATGTCATCAGGCCTGTAGCAGCAAATTGAGTGGATTTAATTATGATGATTCTAAGAGAAATATGTCACACAAAGAAAGATAATTATCATAAGATATCACTAATAGAGGGAGTGTAAACTTGGCTACACATAAACTGAATTACAAAACCGAACAGAGTCTCACATTTAGATAAAAACCTTATGCTTGCTTAAGGGGAAAGTTGAGTTGGGCTGCTGTATAAAAACAGATTGAAATTAGCACACATACCATTCCATAAGCCAAATACGTAATAAACAAGACCTACTCTTTGCTCAACGAAATAGACTCATCCATGGTGTATCACCTCACACCTATTAGAATGGGCATCATCAGAAAATCTACAAACAACAAATGCTGGAAACGGTGTGGAGATAAGGAATCCTCTTCCACTATTGTTGGGAACGTAAATTGATACAGTCACTGTGGAGAACATTATGGAGTTTCTTATAAAACTAAGAATAGAATTACCATATGATACAGCAATCCCTCTACTGGGCATATACCCAGACAAAACCATAAATCAAAAAGAGACATTCACCACAATGTTCATTGCATCACTATTTACACTATCCAGGAAATGGAAGCAACCTAAATGCCCACAGACAGACGAATGCATAAAGATGTGGTACATATATAAAATGGAATATTACTAAGCCATAAAAAGGAATGAAATTGGGACATTTGTAGAGACGTTGATGGATCTAGAGACTGTCATACAGACTGAAGTAAGTCAGAAAGAGAAAAACAAATCTTGTATATTAATGCATATATGTGGAACCTAGAAAAATTGTACAGATGAACCGTTTTGCAAGGCAGAAATAGAGCAACACATGTATACAACAAACGTATGGACAACAAGGGGGGAAAGCTGTTGGGGATGGTGGTGGGAGGAGTTGAGATATTGGGATTGGTATGTATACATTTATATGTATAAAGTAGATAACCAAAAACAACCTGCTGTATAAAAATATAAAATTAAATTCAAAATAAAAAAATAAAATTAAAAAAAGTAAAACAGAAAAAATATTCTTCCCTTCACATACATGTATTTATATGAATAAATTATTTCCATGCTTATATCTGTAAATACACAAAAGAGGAATAAAATCTACCTTGAACCAAAAACGAAAAAAAGATAAAAAAGAACAGAACCCACCAGTTACACAGAGGAAAACCGTTTCAGGGCACTTGCTCCAATTGCAAACAATTCTGAAGTTGGTCAGTGGTGGGGAATCATCTCCCACTCAGCCAGCATGCTCCTCGCAACAAGCGTCCTCACTGCAAAGCTGGGGGACCGTGCCGAGGTATCTGTGAGTAAACGTGGGCCGAGCCCCAGGCCAGCTGCTGCTGAAATGTTCCCACCCTTCCAAGGCTAAACACCTGAATATGTACAAGGACTTGAAAACCTAGAGGAAGGGCCATGGAGCCACATGAGGGACAGCATGCCAGCCGACTTGGTGCCTGCAGGCCAGCCAGGATGGTCCTGGCCCTGGGTGCTCTTCTGGAAGCTCTCCATTTCCCTGCCTGAGATACCCCTGCTGTCCCGGCCCCCACTGCTTTCTTCCTTCCTCACCTGTGCCCAGGGAGAAATTCCAGCGGCAGGTGTGGGTGACACATCCTCTTCTTTAGCAGGTAGCATCTTGGCAACTGCTGCAGAAAGTCCAGCAGAGCCCCACTCACACTGGGACACCCACAAAGCCGTGGCTTCTCACTCCCTCCCACCAGCCCAGCCCCGAGACTGCTGACAGGGCAGAGAAAATGGCGTCAGGCACAGCTGCAGGGGCTCTTGCTGCCTGGAGCGGTGTTTATATTGATCTCAACCCAGGCACACCTGGGGAGGGCTGGCCGGCACGGTCAGGCTTCCCAAGCCAGCCAATAATCACCCCTCAGGGGCTCACAGTTGCTGAAAATGGAACTTGCTGAATTGGCCAGGTCCAAGGAACAGGTGTGGGCTCCTGAGAGTCAGGATAGACAAGGGGCTGCAGCTCTGGCTTGTTTTCTAATTATATTATCTGGCCCATGAGTGGGAGACAACTTCAAGAAAACCCTCTCCTAATGAGAGGAACCCAGGAGTCAGGGAGAGGAGGGGTGGGTGGTGGTTGGAGACAGAGGCCTGGTGCCCCGGGTGCAGTGGAAGTCTCTGGAAGATCAGGTGGAGGAGGCCGCACAGAGTGATGCCCAGGGTCACAGACCTGTCAGAGCTGCTGTTTGTTAGTTCAAGTCCTGCTCTGAGGTGCTCTGTGTCAGATCTGAGCGACAGGTGAGCTGGGAGTGCTCTGCAATGAGGGCTATGTGCACGGTTCCTGTGTGCCCAGCCCTGCCAAGGTACCTGCAAGGGTAGCTCTGTATCCTGGGAGGGGCCTGACCACGGGAGCCCCATGGACTGCAGAGGACCTGCCCAGGGAATCCCATATCCTGGGAGGGGCCTGAACACGAGAGCCCCGTGGGCTGGGGTGGGGGTAGGGTACCTGCCCAGGTGAGCTCCATATCCTGGGATTGGCCTGACCTCGAGAGCCCCATGGGCTGCTGGAGTCCTGGTAAAGGATGTCAGGACAGTCAGTGAAGCCACTGAGGATATACCTCCAGTAGTTCCTAAATCCTACACCCTGCTGGTCATTCTACCAACCACCAGGACTTGGTATTCTGTATTAGTCTTCACTGATGCCTTCTTTTGTATTCCATTAGTCCCAGAGTCACAAGAAATTTTGGCTTGTGAGTGACAGGACTCAACATACAACTAAAACAATACTTCCAGGCTGTCTTGCCCCAAGGGTTCAAAAATTCCCACACCATCTTTGGGGAAAGCTCAGCTAAAGACCTAAAAGTTCTACCTCTGGAAAAGGAAACACTCCTTCAATATTCAGACGACATTCTGATCGCCAGCCCTACTAAGGAGGCCTCAGAACTACCAAGCCAATAAAGGATAGAAGTTGTCCACGAAAAAGCTCAAGTATCACAGACTACGGTGACCTGCCTGGGCTTCATTCTCACAGAAGGTCGGAGAAGCCCATCCCAGGAAAGGGAAGAAACAATTTACAGCCTTACCCCTTTCTGAAACTAGAAGACAGCTTAGGGGTTCCTGGGGAAGCCAGGGTTTCCTGCCTCTGGATCCCTAACTACAGTCTACTAGCTGGGCCTCTATATGAAACACTGAAAGGAAAAGATGATGATCCTTTTGAATAGAATCCAGAAGTGGCCTTTCAAGAATGGAAAGAGCAGTCAATTCAGACCCTTGCCCTGGGACTCCCTAATTTAGCTAAACCCTTTGACCTTTACATTCCTGGTGAAAGGTGAATCGCCATTGGAGTATTAGTGCAAAAACTGGGACCACTTGAAATGGAACAATGCAAGAATGCCATCCAGGTAGGATAAACTATGGTCACCAAGGGGCTTGGCCCACCGCCACATCTGGCCAAGATACTGGTGGTATCTGAAAACCTGGAAATCAGCAGCCCAAAAGGCCACCTCCCTTCTAAGGGAAACGGACCCCACGTGGTGATCCTAACCCCCAACCATGCCCTGAAGTTGCAGGGTTTGCTCCGTGGGCACACTGACCTCGATTGAGGAGGCCCTCCAACTCCAACCTCCAGAGAGATAACCGGGGGCAACGGGGCACCATGACGACCCGTGTGACCATCACTTGACCTGGAGTTTCTCTCATAAAACAACAAGAGTGTGTCCCAAAAGAGTAGACTACTGCTTTCAGTACTTACTGTACCCAGAGGGGAGCTAATAATCTTGGCGGGGGAACCGTATATCATGCTGTCACCATAGAAAAGCCTACAGACACCCTGATGATGGTGGCCAATAAGACCGGCTGGACTCCTGTTTACTTCCAAAGGCTCTTGACTCAGTGACCATCATGATCCTTCATCACCACTGACCCTGGACTGTCTGGGAGCTGAGCGGGCAGGATCCTGACACCTGGTGCTGTTTTTACGTTAATTCAGGGGCCTAATGGAAGAAAGCGCAGACTGTTGGTCAGAGCATCTAGGCTGGCAGAAACGGTCAGTCAGAGCATCTAGGCTGGCAGAAACGGTCAGCCTAAGGTGGCCGAACAAATGTGGGGCGGAGTGAAACTGGACCTCACAGCGCCACTGCACATCTCCTTTCTGGACCCTTAAAGGTCATTAGAATCTATAACACTTCCAATACTGGTGCTCAGGTGGACGAGCAGGGAGGCAGGAGGCCTGGGGACAATCAACGTCACCTGGAGGCTGCTGGGGAGAAGTTCTGACCCTCGCCCACGGGTATGAAGCCTCCTAACTCAGCACTCAGCAGTTACAGAAGAAGGGTCTGCACCCGCAGCACTCCAAGAATGAGGAAAGGGACAAAAGGCAGAAGAGAAGTTTGTCCCAGGCAAAGCCCCTTAAAAATGCCTGGGAGATAAAAATAGAATCTGGGCAATAAAATAAAGTCTAACCATTTTTATCCTTTGTGCTTTGTCTAATTTCAGGTGCTCCTAGTGTCCCGCATACAGAGGTTCCACACCCGGCACTTCAGACCAGATTTCCTAGAGCAGAATGGCTCGATGACACTTCAGCTCCTGGGGCCCAGTTCAGACTCCGTGACATAGAGCCTGAGCTGCAGCCAACCAGGTCCTCGAGAGCTCAGCCCCCTCCCTCCCAGTGACTCTGACAGGATCTCTACACAGCAGCCCAGCCCACAGCCCACAGGGTAGCACCTCTCCATTCTCTGATCAAAATATAAAGTTTCCTTTGCTTTTGAACCAAACTCAGTCTCGATCTATTGGCTCCAATGACACTGGGCAGGGGGACACTTGTTGGCGTCCACTCTGGAGGATCAGTAACAGAAATTGAGAACATTGTAACTTCAATGAACAGATGTGTGAGCCAAACTGTAATTAACATAGAACAGTGTATAAGGCTCGGGTAAAATAAGATGTTTCTAACACTTCCATTTGATATTTCCATCACTTTCTTATAAGCAAGTTCAGTGAAAAGGTTTGTCTTCTTTGTCAGGTCAATATTAGAGAAACAAAGTGATTTCTTTCCAAGGATGTACATCTAATAATCTTGGTTAAAGCTTCAATCTTGTTTTAAATGCTTTTGCATTGAAAATGATACCTCTCTTTCAGCTCCCCCATTTCTGAGAAGCATAAAATCTTATAATTTATTATTACCAAAGGGAAATGGTAGGAGGAGGGATAAATTAACAGTTTGGGATTAACACATACACACTGCTATGTATGAAATCATCAGCAAGGAACTACTGTATAGCACAGGGAACTACACTCAATATTTTGCAATAACCTATAAGGGGAAATGATCTGAAAAAGAATAGATATTTTTATTGACATCATCCATCAATGACAGTAAAAATGGAATCTAAGGGAAGACAGTGGTGAGTGCTTCTGACCCTGAAGACTTCAATCATCTAAAGTTTGGACTCTGCCTACTTCCCAAGGCCCTTAATGAACATATGTGTAGCCGTAGCTTAAAAAATTCCCCAGTTTGGGTTGCGGACAGACACTGATATTTAAAATCCCCTGGTGTTCTCCTCACATGAATGGGACCCTTCCTACACCTAAAACATGCCTGTCACACCCAGAGGATGGTATACCGTCTGATCGGGAAAAGTTTGGAAAAGGCATCTCATCTCCTCATCTCTTGGTGCTAGGGTTCACCACTCCAGCGTCTTTACTAACAGTCTCCCCACTTGGAGATGTCAGCACTGTCAACATCCTGTTGCATACAGTTTGGAATTTGTCCAGAGGATGAAGCAGAAGGAGGAGGAACAATGAGAGACAAGTCCTAGGTGTTCGGACAGGCACATGCCACTCTAATTTCCAATCAGGAAGACGAATTGACCAAAGGCTAGGGTTGCCCATGGAAACAGAATAGGGCTTGAGGAATCCTGATGCTTTGTGGCCAGTTCCCATAAACACAAGTTGGAAAATGGAACTCAGGGGCACTAAAATTCACGAAACTGCAGAGTTGAAAATATCTATCACTGAAAAATGTCTTGAGGAAAGTCAGAGAAAAGGACTTGTAAGCAACGGAGAATGGCAGGAAAGGGATTGGAAGAGGTAGAAAGGACTCGCCATTAAGCACAAGCAAAGGGGCTGAACATTGCCAACATTGCAGTTGGCCAAAAAGGGTGTATGTGTCTTTTTCTGTATATATTCAAGAAAAGGGCATACACTTTTTTAGCCAACCAAACAGGTGGGCAGTGGAAATCAATACTACAAAACATATCACTTTGCATCTGTCAGAAGAGCCGTCCTCATAAAGTGTAAACACCAGAAATGCAGGACAGGGCAAGGAGAAAAGGGAGCCCTGTGAGTCTTATAGTGGAAATGTATATTGCAAACGGTCACTCTGGATAAGTCTATTGTGTTTACTAAAGCATCTAAAAAATGAGCTACCGAGCACAGGGCACTTGCACTCATGGACGTATATCTTGGGAAAAACAAAAATCGAGAGGACACAGGCACCCCAATGTTTACCACCTCTCTGTTTAAAAGATCCTCGACTAGGTTATAACTTAAATGTATCTGCAGAGAAAAAACGGACAGAGATGTGGTGATTATGTAGAGTGGAATATTACTCAGCCTGGAAATCAATGAAATACGGCCAGTTATAACAACTCCAGAGGAGTTACGTGTAATCATTCGAAGTCACATAATTCAAAAAGAAAAAGACATAAGATATCACTAATACATGGAATGTTAACATGGCTACACATGAACTGAATTACAAAAGAGAAGAGGGTTTCAAATTAAGAAAACCAACTTATGCTTCCTTAAGGGGAAAGGTGAGTTGGGGTGCTACATAAAACCAGAGATTAAAATTAGCACAGATACCATTCCATAAGCCAAATATGTAATAGTCAAGACCTACTCCTTGCTCAACGAAATGGACTCAACACGCCATATTCAATGCCTAAGAATATACCGGATTAGTAAGAATCTTAAAACCCATGGGCTTATATGTCTCCGTAAGAGAAACAAGCGCGTGTACAGCAGCATAAACGAAGCAGTGAAAATGCGATAAATCCCATTATTAAAATAAATTTCAAAAACAAAACACAATGACAGTGAAATAGAGAGCAATTCTTAAATAATTCACTCAGGGCATGTGATGCAACCTGGATTTACCACATCTACACCCAGAGCTGGTTGAGACATAAGGCTGGACACTTCAGGCTGATAGCATTGGTGAGTTTCAGTAAACAAATGCAGATCCTTTGAAGTCATACTGCATGGTACCCATTCCAAGGGTCCCAACTCTCCAGGTTCAAGGGATTCTTTCTTCAGCTAAAACATGCGTGGGAAACGCCGAGTATGGTCCACCGTGTGATTGGGAAACGACTTAAAATGCATCTCAGTTTTCGTATCCTGGTCCTCGGGTTCACCATTCCAGAGGGTTTACTAACACTCTCCCCGCTTGGAGAGTCAGTGCCTTTAACCTCCTGTTTGGCACAGCTTGCAATTTCTGCGCAAGATGAACAGGAATAGGGAGAACCAATGAGAGACTAGCTATAGGTATTTGCACGGTCAAATGTAAGGCTCATTTCCCACCAGGAAGAGGAATTAACCAAAGGCTCAGCGTGCCCTGCCGGAAACAGATTAGGGCCTGAAGCAATCCTGCGGTTTTGTGCCCAGCTCACAAGAAAGCGAGTTGAAGAAAGGAGCTCAGGGTCACTGTAATTCACAAACCTGCAGAGTTATAAATGACAGCTATCCTCCAAAAATATATTGAAGTAAGCCTGCGAAGGGGACGTGAAAGCGGGGCAGAATTTCAGGAAAACGATTGCAGGGGGTAGACTGGATTTGCCCAGAAAGCATAGGAAAAGAGGCAGAACGTCGACAATGGTGCACTTGGCCAAAAAGTGCGTATGAATTTTTTCCTGAATATATTCAGGAAAAAACGCATACACCCTTTTTCGCAAACCAAGCAAGCCTGTAAAGGAAATCTGCACTACAATGAAGTCTAACTGCCCCCTGGGCAAAAGGGCCATCTGAAAAAAGTGTAAAATCCAGAAAGTTAGGAAAGGATATGGAGAACAGGGAGCTTGGTTATGCTGATTGGCAGGATGTAAATTGCCAACAGCCATCCTGGAGAAGTGTATGGTGTTTCCTGAAATCCATAAGAAACAAAGCAACACAGCCTATGGCACTTCCACTTATGGTCCCAAAGATTATGGAAATTAAATTCAAAAACAGACAGCCACCCCAATGTTTGGGACGGCTGTGTTCACAAGAAGCTCATCTGCAGTACCAGGTAAATATCCCAGAAAGCAAAAAATGGATAAAGAAGTTGTGGCACGTATGTGCAATGCAATATCAGTCAGCAATGAAATCTGTGTCATCAGGCCCGTAGCGGCATAGTGAGTGGATGCAGGTACGGTGATTCTACGTGAACTACGTCACACAGAAAAAGAAACATCATAAGATATCACTAATACACGGAATGTAAACTTGACTACACATGAACAGAATTACAAAACAGAACAGGGTCTCAAATTTAGAAAACCAACTAGTGCTTGCTTATGGGGAAAGGTGCGTTGGGGTGCTTCATAAAACCAGAGACTGAAATTAGCACAGATAACATTCCATAAGCCAAATATGTAATAGACAAGACCTACTCCTTGCTCAACGGAATGGACGCAACACCACATATTCAACGCCTAGGAATATACCTGACTAGGAAGAATCTTAAAACCCATGGATTTATACGTCTCCGTAAGAGAACCAAGCGTGTGTACAGCGCCATAAACGCACCAGTGAAAATCCGATAAATCCCATTATCAAAATAAATTTCAAAAACAAAACACAAAGACAGTGAAATAGAGAGCAATTCTTAAATAATTCACTCAGGGCATGTGATGCAACCGGGATTGACCACAACTACACCCAGAGCTGGTTGAGACATAAGGCTGGACACTTCAGGCTGATAGCATTGGTGAGTTTCGGTGAGCAAATGCAGACCCTTTGAAGTCATACTGCATGGTACCCATTCCATGGGTCCCAACTCTCCAGGTTCAAAGGATTATTCCTCTGGCTAAAACATGCATGAGAAACCCAGAGTATCGTCCACCGTGTGATTGGGAAACAATTTAAAATGCATCTCAGTTTTTGTATCCTTGTCCTCGGGTTCACCATTCCAGATGCTTTACTAACAATCTCCCCGCTTGGAGAGTCAGTGCCTTTAACCTCGTATTTGGCACAGCTTGCAATTTCTGTGCAAGATGAACAGGAATAGGAGAAGCAATGAGAGACTAGATGTAGGTGTCTGCACGGGCAAATATAACGCTCATTTACCACCAGGAAGAGGAATTAACCAAAGGCTCAGCGTGCCCTGCCGGAAACAGATTAGGGCCTGAAGCAATCCTGCGGTTTTGGGCCCAGCTCACAAGAAAGCGAATTGAAGAAAGGAGCTCAGGGGCACTGTAATTCACAAACCTGCAGAGTTATAAATGACAGCTATCCTCCAAAAATATATTGAAGTAAGCCTGCGAAGGGGACTGGAAGGCGGGCCAAAATTTTAGGAAAACGATTGCAGGGGGTAGACTGGAATTGCCTTGAAAGCATAGGAAAAGAGGCAAAACGTCGACAATGATGCACTTGGCCAAAAAGGGCATATGCGTTTTTTCCTGAATATATTCAGGAAAAAATGCATACGCACTTCTTGGCCAACGAAGCAAGCCTGTAAAGGAAATCTACACTACAATGAAATCTCCCTGCCCCCCCGGGCAAAAGGGCCATCTGAAAAAAGTGTAAAATCCAGAAAGGTAGGACAGGATATGGAGAACAGGGAGCCTTGTTATGCTGATTGGCAGGATGTAAATTGTGAACAGCCACCCTGGAGAAGTGTATGGTGTTTCCTGAAACACGTAAGAAATAAAGCAACACAGCCTATGGCAATTGCACTTATGGTCCTATTGCTTAGGGAAATTAAAATCAAAAACTGAGAGCCACCCCAAAGTTTGGGACGGCTGTGTTCCCAAGAAGCTCGTCTACAGTACCAGGTAAATATCCCAGAAAGCAGAAAATGGATAAAGAAGTTGTGGCACGTACGTGCAATGCAATATCACTCAGCAATGAAATCTGTGTCATCAGGCCCGTAGCGGCATAGTGAGTGGATGCAGGTACGGTGATTCTACGTGAACTACGTCACACAGAAAAAGAAACATCATAAGATATCACTAATACACGGAATGTAAACTTGACTACACATGAACTGAATTACAAAACAGAACAGGGTCTCAAATTTAGAAAACCAACTAGTGCTTTTTTATGGGGAAAGGTGCCTTGGGGTGCTGCATAAAACCAGAGACTGAAATTAGCACAGATAACTTTCCATAAGCCAAATATGTAATAGACAAGACCTACTCCTTGCTCAACGAAATGGACCCAACACCACATATTCAACGCCTAGGAATATACCTGACTAGGAAGAATCTTAAAACCCATTGATTTATATGTCTCCGTAAGAGAATCAAGCGTGTGTACAGCGGACAAACGCAGCAGTGAAAATCCGATAAATCCCATTATCAAAATAAATTTCGAAAACAAAACACAAAGACAGTGAAATAGAGAGCAATTCTTAAATAATTCACTCAGGGCATGTGATGCAACCGGGATTGACCACATCTACACCCAGAGCTGGTTGAGACATAAGGCTGGACACTTCAGGCTGATAGCATTGGTGAGTTTCGGTGAGCAAATGCACACCCTTTGAAGTCATACTGCATGGTACCCATTCCATGGGTCCCAACTCTCCAGGTTCAAGGGATTCTTCCTCCAGCTAAAACATGCATGGGAAACCCAGAGTATCGTCCACCGTGTGATTGGGAAACGATTTAAAATGCATCTCAGTTTTCGTATCCTGGTCCTCGGTTTCACCAAACCAGATGCTTTACTAACACTCTACCCGCTTGGAGAGTCAGTGCCTTTAACCTCCTCTTTGGCACAGCTTGCAATTTCTGTGCAAGATGAACAGGAATAGGGAGAACCAATGAGAGACTAGCTGTAGGTGTCTGCACGGGCATATGTAATGCTCATTGCCCACCAGGAAGAGGAATTAAACAAAGGCTCAGTGTGCCCTGCTGGAAACAGATTAGGGCCTGAAGCAATCCTGCGGTTTTGTGCCCAGCTCACAAGAAAGCGAGTTGAAGAAAGGAGCTCAGGGGCACTGTAATTCACAAACCTGCAGAGTTATAATTGACAGCTATCCTCCAAAATTATATTGAAGTAAGCCTGCGAAGGGGACTTGAAAGCGGGGCAGAATTTCAGGAAAACGATTGCAGGGGGTAGACTGGAATTGCCCTGAAAGCATAGGAAAAGAGGCATAACGTCAACAATGATGCACTTGGCCAAAAAGGGCGTATGCGTTTTTTCCTGAATATATTCAGGAAAAAACGCATACGCCCTTTTTGGCCAACCAAGCAAGCCTGTAAAGGAAATCTGCACTACAATGAAGTCTCACTGCCCCTCGGACAAAAGGGCCATCTGAAAAAAGTGTAAAATCCAGAAAGGTAGGACAGGATATGGAGAACAGGGAGCCTTGTTATGCTGATTGGCAGGATGTAAATTGCCAGCAGCCACCCTGGAGAAGTGTATGGTGTTTCCTGAAACACGAAAGAAACAAAGCAACACAGCCTATGGCACTTCCACTTATGGTCCTATAGCTTACGGAAATTAAAATCAAAAACAGACAGCCACCCCAATATTTGAGACGGCTGTGTTCACAAGAAGCTCGTCTACAGTATCAGGTAAATATCCCAGAAAGCAAAAAATGGATAAAGAACTTGTGGCACGTACGTACAATGCAATATCACTCAGCAATGAAATCTGTGTCATCAGGCCCGTAGCGGCATAGTGAGTGGATGCAGGTACGGTGATTCTACGTGAACTACGTCACACAGAAAAAGAAACATCATAAGATATCACGAATACACGGAATGTAAACTTGACTACACATGAACTGAATTACAAAATAGAAAAGGGTCTCAAATTTAGAAAACCAACTAGTGCTTGCTTATGGGGAAAGGTGCCTTGGGGTGCTGCATAAAACCAGAGACTGAAATTAGCACAGATAACTTTCCATAAGCCCAATATGTAATAGACAAGACCTACTCCTTGCTCAACGAAATGGACCCAACACCACATATTCAACGCCTAGGAATATACCTGACTAGGAAGAATCTTAAAACCCATGGATATATATGTCTCCGTAAGAGAATCAAGGGTGTGTACAGCGGCCGAAAGGCAGCAGTGAAAATCCGATAAATCCCATTATCAAAATAAATTTCGAAAACAAAACACAAAGACAGTGAAATAGAGAGCAATTCTTAAATAATTCACTCAGGGCATGTGATGCAACCGGGATTGACCACATCTACACCCAGAGCTGGTTGAGACATAAGGCTGGACACTTCAGGCTGATAGCATTGGTGAGTTTAGGTGAGCAAATGCACACCCTTTGAAGTCATACTGTATGGTACCTATTCCATGGGTCCCAACTCTTCAGGTTCAAGGGATTCTTCCTCCAGCTAAAACATGCATGTGAAACCCACAGTATGGTCCACCGTGTTATGGGGAAATGATTTAAAATGCATCTCAGTTTTCGTATCCTGGTCCTCGGGTTCACCATTCCAGATGATTTACTAACAGTCTCCCTGCTTGGAGAGTCAGTGCCTTTAACCTCCTGTTTGGCACAGCTTGCAATTTCTGTGCAAGATGAACAGGAATAGGGAGAACCAATGAGAGACTAGCTGTAGGTGTCTGCACGGGCAAATGTAACGCTCATTTCCCACCAGGAAGAGGAATTTACCAAAGGCTCAGCATGCCCTGCCCGAAACAGATTAGGGCCTGAAGCAATCCTGCGGTTTTGTGCCCAGTTCACAAGAAAGCGAGTTGAAGAAAGGAGCTCAGGGGCACTGTAATTCACAAACCTGCAGAGTTATAAATGACAGCTATCCTCCAAAAATATATTGAAGTAAGCCTGCGAAGGGGACTTGAAAGCGGGGCAGAATTTCAGGAAAACGATTGCAGGGGGTAGACTGGAATTGCCCTGAAAGCATAGGAAAAGAGGCAGAACGTCGACAATGATGCACTTGGCCAAAAAGGGCGTATGCGTTTTTTCCTGAATATATTCAGGAAAAAACGCATACGCCCTTTTTGGCCAACCAAGCAAGCCTGTAAATGAAATCTGCACTACAATGAAGTCTCACTGCCCCCCGGGCAAGAGGGCCATCTGAAAAAAGTGTAAAATCCAGAAAGGTAGGACAGGATATGGAGAACAGGGAGCCTTGTTATGCTGATTGGCAGGATGTAAATTGCCAGCAGCCAGCCTGGAGAAGTGTATGGTGTTTCCTGAAACACATAAGAAACAAAGCAACACAGTCTATGGCACTTCCACTTATGGTCCTATAGCTTACGGAAATTAAAATCAAAAACAGACAGCCACCCCAATATTTGGGACGGCTGTGTTCACAAGAAGCTCGTCTACAGTAACAGGTAAATATCCCAGAAAGCAAAATATGGATAAAGAAGTTGTGGCACGTACGTACAATGCAATATCACTCAGCAATGAAATCTGTGTCATCAGGCCCGTAGCGGCATAGTGAGTGGATGCAGGTACGGTGATTCTACGTGAACTACGTCACACAGAAAAAGAAACATCATAAGATATCACGAATACACGGAATGTAAACTTGACTACACATGAACTGAATTACAAAACAGAACAGGGTCTCAAATTTAGAAAACCAACTAGTGCTTGCTTATGGGGAAAGGTGCGTTGGGGTGCTTCATAAAACCAGAGACTGAAATTAGCACAGATAACTTTCCATAAGCCAAATATGTAATAGACAAGACCTACTCCTTGCTCAACGAAATGGACCCAACACCACATATTCAACGCCTAGGAATATACCTGACTAGGAAGAATCTTAAAACCCATGGATATATATGTCTCCGTAAGAGAATCAAGCGTGTGTACAGCGGCATAAACGCAGCAGTGAAAATCCGATAAATCCCATTATCAAAATAAATTTCAAAAAAAAATCATAAAGACAGTGAAATAGAGAGCAATTCTTAAATAATTCACTCAGGGCATGTGATGCAACCGGGATTTAACACATCTACACCCAGAGCTGGTTGAGACATAAGGCTGGACACTTCAGGCTGATAGCATTGGTGAGTTTCGGTGAGCAAATGCAGACCCTTTGAAGTCATACTGCATGGTACCCATTCCATGGGTCCCAACTCTCCAGGTTCAAGGGATTCTTCCTCCAGCTAAAACATGCATGGGAAACCAAGAGTATCGTCCACCATGTGATTGGGAAATGATTTAAAATGCATCTCAGTTTTCGTATCCTGGTCCTCGGGTTCACCATTCCAGATGCTTTACTAACACTCTCCCCGCTTGGAGAGTCAGTGCCTTTAACCTCCTCTTTGGCACAGCTTGCAATTTCTGTGCAAAATGAACAGGAATAGGGAGAACCAATGAGAGACTAGCTGTAGGTGTCTGCACGGGCAAATGTAACGCTCATTGCCCACCAGGAAGAGGAATTAAACAAAGGCTCAGTGTGCCCTGCTGGAAACAGATTAGGGCCTGAAGCAATCCTGCGGTTTTGTGCCCAGCTCACAAGAAAGCGAGTTGAAGAAAGGAGCTCAGGGGCACTGTAATTCACAAACCTGCAGAGTTATAAATGACAGCTTTCCTCCAAAAATATATTGAAGTAAGCCTGCGAAGGGGACTTGAAAGCGGGGCAGAATTTCAGGAAAACGATTGCAGGGGGTAGACTGGAATTGCCCTGAAAGCATAGGAAATGAGGCAGAACGTCGACAATGATGCACTTGGCCAAAAAGGGCATATGCGTTTTTTCCTGAATATATTCAGGAAAAAACGCATACGCCCTTTTTGGCCAACCAAGCAAGCCTGTAAATGAAATCTGCACTACAATGAAGTCTCACTGCCCCCCTGGCAAAAGGGCCATCTGAAAAAAGTGTAAAATCCAGAAAGGTAGGACAGGATATGGAGAACAGGGAGCCTTGTTATGCTGATTGGCAGGATGTAAATTGCCAGCAGCCACCCTGGAGAAGTGTATGGTGTTTCCTGAAACACGAAAGAAACAAAGCAACACAGCCTATGGCACTTCCACTTATGGTCCTATAGCTTACGGAAATTAAAATCAAAAACAGACAGCCACCCCAATATTTGAGACGGCTGTGTTCACAAGAAGCTCGTCTACAGTATCAGGTAAATATCCCAGAAAGCAAAAAATGGATAAAGAACTTGTGGCACGTACGTACAATGCAATATCACTCAGCAATGAAATCTGTGTCATCAGGCCCATAGCGGCATAGTGAGTGGATGCAGGTACGGTGATTCTACGTGAACTACGTCACACAGAAAAAGAAACATCATAAGATATCACGAATACACGGAATGTAAACTTGACTACACATGAACTGAATTACAAAATAGAAAAGGGTCTCAAATTTAGAAAACCAACTAGTGCTTGCTTATGGGGAAAGGTGCCTTGGGGTGCTGCATAAAACCAGAGACTGAAATTAGCACAGATAACTTTCCATAAGCCCAATATGTAATAGACAAGACCTACTCCTTGCTCAACGAAATGGACCCAACACCACATATTCAACGCCTAGGAATATACCTGACTAGGAAGAATCTTAAAACCCATGGATATATATGTCTCCGTAAGAGAATCAAGGGTGTGTACAGCGGCCGAAAGGCAGCAGTGAAAATCCGATAAATCCCATTATCAAAATAAATTTCGAAAACAAAACACAAAGACAGTGAAATAGAGAGCAATTCTTAAATAATTCACTCAGGGCATGTGATGCAACCGGGATTGACCACATCTACACCCAGAGCTGGTTGAGACATAAGGCTGGACACTTCAGGCTGATAGCATTGGTGAGTTTAGGTGAGCAAATGCACACCCTTTGAAGTCATACTGTATGGTACCTATTCCATGGGTCCCAACTCTTCAGGTTCAAGGGATTCTTCCTCCAGCTAAAACATGCATGTGAAACCCACAGTATGGTCCACCGTGTTATGGGGAAATGATTTAAAATGCATCTCAGTTTTCGTATCCTGGTCCTCGGGTTCACCATTCCAGATGATTTACTAACAGTCTCCCTGCTTGGAGAGTCAGTGCCTTTAACCTCCTCTTTGGCACAGCTTGCAATTTCTGTGCAAAATGAACAGGAATAGGGAGAACCAATGAGAGACTAGCTGTAGGTGTCTGCACGGGCAAATGTAACGCTCATTGCCCACCAGGAAGAGGAATTAAACAAAGGCTCAGTGTGCCCTGCTGGAAACAGATTAGGGCCTGAAGCAATCCTGCGGTTTTGTGCCCAGCTCACAAGAAAGCGAGTTGAAGAAAGGAGCTCAGGGGCACTGTAATTCACAAACCTGCAGAGTTATAAATGACAGCTTTCCTCCAAAAATATATTGAAGTAAGCCTGCGAAGGGGACTTGAAAGCGGGGCAGAATTTCAGGAAAACGATTGCACGGGGTAGACTGGAATTGCCCTGAAAGCATAGGAAATGAGGCAGAACGTCGACAATGATGCACTTGGCCAAAAAGTGCATATGCGTTTTTTCCTGAATATATTCAGGAAAAAACGCATACGCCCTTTTTGGCCAACCAAGCAAGCCTGTAAATGAAATCTGCACTACAATGAAGTCTCACTGCCCCCCTGGCAAAAGGGCCATATGAAAAAAGTGTAAAATCCAGAAAGGTAGGACAGGATATGGAGAACAGGGAGCCTTGTTATGCTGATTGGCAGGATGTAAATTGCCAGCAGCCACCCTGGAGAAGTGTATGGTGTTTCCTGAAACACGAAAGAAACAAAGCAACACAGCCTATGGCACTTCCACTTATGGTCCTATAGCTTACGGAAATTAAAATCAAAAACAGACAGCCACCCCAATATTTGAGACGGCTGTGTTCACAAGAAGCTCGTCTACAGTATCAGGTAAATATCCCAGAAAGCAAAAAATGGATAAAGAACTTGTGGCACGTACGTACAATGCAATATCACTCAGCAATGAAATCTGTGTCATCAGGCCCATAGCGGCATAGTGAGTGGATGCAGGTACGGTGATTCTACGTGAACTACGTCACACAGAAAAAGAAACATCATAAGATATCACGAATACACGGAATGTAAACTTGACTACACATGAACTGAATTACAAAATAGAAAAGGGTCTCAAATTTAGAAAACCAACTAGTGCTTGCTTATGGGGAAAGGTGCCTTGGGGTGCTGCATAAAACCAGAGACTGAAATTAGCACAGATAACTTTCCATAAGCCCAATATGTAATAGACAAGACCTACTCCTTGCTCAACGAAATGGACCCAACACCACATATTCAACGCCTAGGAATATACCTGACTAGGAAGAATCTTAAAACCCATGGATATATATGTCTCCGTAAGAGAATCAAGGGTGTGTACAGCGGCCGAAAGGCAGCAGTGAAAATCCGATAAATCCCATTATCAAAATAAATTTCGAAAACAAAACACAAAGACAGTGAAATAGAGAGCAATTCTTAAATAATTCACTCAGGGCATGTGATGCAACCGGGATTGACCACATCTACACCCAGAGCTGGTTGAGACATAAGGCTGGACACTTCAGGCTGATAGCATTGGTGAGTTTAGGTGAGCAAATGCACACCCTTTGAAGTCATACTGTATGGTACCTATTCCATGGGTCCCAACTCTTCAGGTTCAAGGGATTCTTCCTCCAGCTAAAACATGCATGTGAAACCCACAGTATGGTCCACCGTGTTATGGGGAAATGATTTAAAATGCATCTCAGTTTTCGTATCCTGGTCCTCGGGTTCACCATTCCAGATGATTTACTAACAGTCTCCCTGCTTGGAGAGTCAGTGCCTTTAACCTCCTGTTTGGCACAGCTTGCAATTTCTGTGCAAGATGAACAGGAATAGGGAGAACCAATGAGAGACTAGCTGTAGGTGTCTGCACGGGCAAATGTAACGCTCATTTCCCACCAGGAAGAGGAATTTACCAAAGGCTCAGCATGCCCTGCCCGAAACAGATTAGGGCCTGAAGCAATCCTGCGGTTTTGTGCCCAGTTCACAAGAAAGCGAGATGAAGAAAGGAGCTCAGGGGCACTGTAATTCACAAACCTGCAGAGTTATAAATGACAGCTATCCTCCAAAAATATATTGAAGTAAGCCTGCGAAGGGGACTTGAAAGCGGGGCAGAATTTCAGGAAAACGATTGCAGGGGGTAGACTGGAATTGCCCTGAAAGCATAGGAAAAGAGGCAGAACGTCGACAATGATGCACTTGGCCAAAAAGGGCGTATGCGTTTTTTCCTGAATATATTCAGGAAAAAACGCATACGCCCTTTTTGGCCAACCAAGCAAGCCTGTAAAGGAAATCTGCACTACAATGAAGTCTCACTGCCCCCCTGGCAAAAGGGCCATCTGAAAAAAGTGTAAAATCCAGAAAGGTAGGACAGGATATGGAGAACAGGGAGCCTTGTTATGCTGATTGGCAGGATGTAAATTGCCAGCAGCCAGCCTGGAGAAGTGTATGGTGTTTCCTGAAACACATAAGAAACAAAGCAACACAGTCTATGGCACTTCCACTTATGGTCTATAGCTTACGGAAATTAAAATCAAAAACAGACAGCCACCCCAATATTTAGGACGGCTGTGTTCACAAGAAGCTCGTCTACAGTAACAGGTAAATATCCCAGAAAGCAAAATATGGATAAAGAAGTTGTGGCACGTACGTACAATGCAATATCACTCAGCAATGAAATCTGTGTCATCAGGCCCGTAGCGGCATAGTGAGTGGATGCAGGTACGGTGATTCTACGTGAACTACGTCACACAGAAAAAGAAACATCATAAGATATCACTAATACACGGAATGTAAACTTGACTACACATGAACTGAATTACAAAACAGAACAGGGTCTCAAATTTAGAAAACCAACTAGTGCTTGCTTATGGGGAAAGGTGCGTTGGGGTGCTTCATAAAACCAGAGACTGAAATTAGCACAGATAACTTTCCATAAGCCAAATATGTAATAGACAAGACCTACTCCTTGCTCAACGAAATGGACCCAACACCACATATTCAACGCCTAGGAATATACCTGACTAGGAAGAATCTTAAAACCCATGGATATATATGTCTCCGTAAGAGAATCAAGCGTGTGTACAGCGGCATAAACGCAGCAGTGAAAATCCGATAAATCCCATTATCAAAATAAATTTCAAAAAAAAATCATAAAGACAGTGAAATAGAGAGCAATTCTTAAATAATTCACTCAGGGCATGTGATGCAACCGGGATTTAACACATCTACACCCAGAGCTGGTTGAGTCATAAGGCTGGACACTTCAGGCTGATAGCATTGGTGAGTTTCGGTGAGCAAATGCAGACCCTTTGAAGTCATACTGCATGGTACCCATTCCATGGGTCCCAACTCTCCAGGTTCAAGGGATTCTTCCTCCAGCTAAAACATGCATGGGAAACCAAGAGTATCGTCCACCATGTGATTGGGAAATGATTTAAAATGCATCTCAGTTTTCGTATCCTGGTCCTCGGGTTCACCATTCCAGATGCTTTACTAACACTCTCCCCGCTTGGAGAGTCAGTGCCTTTAACCTCCTCTTTGGCACAGCTTGCAATTTCTGTGCAAAATGAACAGGAATAGGGAGAACCAATGAGAGACTAGCTGTAGGTGTCTGCACGGGCAAATGTAACGCTCATTGCCCACCAGGAAGAGGAATTAAACAAAGGCTCAGCATGCCCTGCCGGAAACAGATTAGGGCCTGAAGCAATCCTGCGGTTTTGTGCCCAGCTCACAAGAAAGCGAGTTGAAGAAAGGAGCTCAGGGGCACTGTAATTCACAAACCTGCAGAGTTATAAATGACAGCTTTCCTCCAAAAATATATTGAAGTAAGCCTGCGAAGGGGACTTGAAAGCGGGGCAGAATTTCAGGAAAACGATTGCAGGGGGTAGACTGGAATTGCCCTGAAAGCATAGGAAAAGAGGCAGAACGTCGACAATGATGCACTTGGCCAAAAAGGGCGTATGCGTTTTTTCCTGAATATATTCAGGAAAAAACGCATACGCCCTTTTTGGCCAACCAAGCAAGCCTGTAAATGAAATCTGCACTACAATGAAGTCTCACTGCCCCCCTGGCAAAAGGGCCATCTGAAAAAAGTGTAAAATCCAGAAAGGTAGGACAGGATATGGAGAACAGGGAGCCTTGTTATGCTGATTGGCAGGATGTAAATTGCCAGCAGCCACCCTGGAGAAGTGTATGGTGTTTCCTGAAACACGAAAGAAACAAAGCAACACAGCCTATGGCACTTCCACTTATGGTCCCAAAGATTACGGAAATTAAATTCAAAAACAGACAGCCACCCCAATGTTTGGGACGGCTGTGTTCACAAGAAGCTCATCTGCAGTACCAGGTAAATATCCCAGAAAGCAAAAAATGGATAAAGAAGTTGTGGCACGTATGTGCAATGCAATATCACTCAGCAATGAAATCTGTGTCATCAGGCCCGTAGCGGCACAGTGAGTGGATGCAGGTACGGTGATTCTACGTGAACTACGTCACACAGAAAAAGAAACATCATAAGATATCACTAATACACGGAATGTAAACTTGACTACACATGAACAGAATTACAAAACAGAACAGGGTCTCAAATTTAGAAAACCAACTAGTGCTTGCTTATGGGGAAAGGTGCGTTGGGGTGCTTCATAAAACCAGAGACTGAAATTAGCACAGATAACATTCCATAAGCCAAATATGTAATAGACAAGACCTACTCCTTGCTCAACGGAATGGACGCAACACCACATATTCAACGCCTAGGAATATACCTGACTAGGAAGAATCTTAAAACCCATGGATTTATACGTCTCCGTAAGAGAACCAAGCGTGTGTACAGCGCCATAAACGCACCAGTGAAAATCGGATAAATCCCATTATCAAAATAAATTTCAAAAACAAAACACAAAGACAGTGAAATAGAGAGCAATTCTTAAATAATTCACTCAGGGCATGTGATGCAACCGGGATTGACCACAACTACACCCAGAGCTGGTTGAGACATAAGGCTGGACACTTCAGGCTGATAGCATTGGTGAGTTTCGGTGAGCAAATGCAGACCCTTTGAAGTCATACTGCATGGTACCCATTCCATGGGTCCCAACTCTCCAGGTTCAAAGGATTCTTCCTCTGGCTAAAACATGCATGAGAAACCCAGATTATCGTCCACCGTGTGATTGGGAAACAATTTAAAATGCATCTCAGTTTTTGTATCCTTGTCCTCGGGTTCACCATTCCAGATGCTTTACTAACAATCTCCCCGCTTGGAGAGTCAGTGCCTTTAACCTCGTATTTGGCACAGCTTGCAATTTCTGTGCAAGATGAACAGGAATAGGAGAAGCAATGAGAGACTAGATGTAGGTGTCTGCACGGGCAAATATAACGCTCATTTACCACCAGGAAGAGGAATTAACCAAAGGCTCAGCGTGCCCTGCCGGAAACAGATTAGGGCCTGAAGCAATCCTGCGGTTTTGGGCCCAGCTCACAAGAAAGCGAATTGAAGAAAGGAGCTCAGGGGCACTGTAATTCACAAACCTGCAGAGTTATAAATGACAGCTATCCTCCAAAAATATATTGAAGTAAGCCTGCGAAGGGGACTGGAAGGCGGGCCAAAATTTTAGGAAAACGATTGCAGGGGGTAGACTGGAATTGCCTTGAAAGCATAGGAAAAGAGGCAAAACGTCGACAATGATGCACTTGGCCAAAAAGGGCATATGCGTTTTTTCCTGAATATATTCAGGAAAAAATGCATACGCACTTCTTGGCCAACGAAGCAAGCCTGTAAAGGAAATCTACACTACAATGAAATCTCCCTGCCCCCCCGGGCAAAAGGGCCATCTGAAAAAAGTGTAAAATCCAGAAAGGTAGGACAGGATATGGAGGACAGGGAGCCTTGTTATGCTGATTGGCAGGATGTAAATTGTGAACAGCCACCCTGGAGAAGTGTATGGTGTTTCCTGAAACACGTAAGAAATAAAGCAACACAGCCTATGGCAATTGCACTTATGGTCCTATTGCTTAGGGAAATTAAAATCAAAAACTGAGAGCCACCCCAAAGTTTGGGACGGCTGTGTTCCCAAGAAGCTCGTCTACAGTACCAGGTAAATATCCCAGAAAGCAGAAAATGGATAAAGAAGTTGTGGCACGTACGTGCAATGCAATATCACTCAGCAATGAAATCTGTGTCATCAGGCCCGTAGCGGCATAGTGAGTGGATGCAGGTACGGTGATTCTACGTGAACTACGTCACACAGAAAAAGAAACATCATAAGATATCACTAATACACGGAATGTAAACTTGACTACACATGAACTGAATTACAAAACAGAACAGGGTCTCAAATTTAGAAAACCAACTAGTGCTTTTTTATGGGGAAAGGTGCCTTGGGGTGCTGCATAAAACCAGAGACTGAAATTAGCACAGATAACTTTCCATAAGCCAAATATGTAATAGACAAGACCTACTCCTTGCTCAACGAAATGGACCCAACACCACATATTCAACGCCTAGGAATATACCTGACTAGGAAGAATCTTAAAACCCATTGATTTATATGTCTCCGTAAGAGAATCAAGCGTGTGTACAGCGGACAAACGCAGCAGTGAAAATCCGATAAATCCCATTATCAAAATAAATTTCGAAAACAAAACACAAAGACAGTGAAATAGAGAGCAATTCTTAAATAATTCACTCAGGGCATGTGATGCAACCGGGATTGACCACATCTACACCCAGAGATGGTTGAGACATAAGGCTGGACACTTCAGGCTGATAGCATTGGTGAGTTTCGTTGAGCAAATGCACACCCTTTGAAGTCATACTGCATGGTACCCATTCCATGGGTCCCAACTCTCCAGGTTCAAGGGATTCTTCCTCCAGCTAAAACATGCATGGGAAACCCAGAGTATCGTCCACCGTGTGATTGGGAAACGATTTAAAATGCATCTCAGTTTTCGTATCCTGGTCCTCGGTTTCACCAAACCAGATGCTTTACTAACACTCTACCCGCTTGGAGAGTCAGTGCCTTTAACCTCCTCTTTGGCACAGCTTGCAATTTCTGTGCAAGATGAACAGGAATAGGGAGAACCAATGAGAGACTAGCTGTAGGTGTCTGCACGGGCATATGTAATGCTCATTGCCCACCAGGAAGAGGAATTAAACAAAGGCTCAGTGTGCCCTGCTGGAAACAGATTAGGGCCTGAAGCAATCCTGCGGTTTTGTGCCCAGCTCACAAGAAAGCGAGTTGAAGAAAGGAGCTCAGGGGCACTGTAATTCACAAACCTGCAGAGTTATAATTGACAGCTATCCTCCAAAATTATATTGAAGTAAGCCTGCGAAGGGGACTTGAAAGCGGGGCAGAATTTCAGGAAAACGATTGCAGGGGGTAGACTGGAATTGCCCTGAAAGCATAGGAAAAGAGGCATAACGTCAACAATGATGCACTTGGCCAAAAAGGGCGTATGCGTTTTTTCCTGAATATATTCAGGAAAAAACGCATACGCCCTTTTTGGCCAACCAAGCAAGCCTGTAAAGGAAATCTGCACTACAATGAAGTCTCACTGCCCCTCGGACAAAAGGGCCATCTGAAATAAGTGTAAAATCCAGAAAGGTAGGACAGGATATGGAGAACAGGAAGCCTTGTTAAGCTGATTGGCAGGATGTAAATTGCCAGCAGCCACCCTGGAGAAGTGTATGGTGTTTCCTGAAACACGTAAGAAACAAAGCAACACAGCCTATGGCACTTCCACTTATGGTCCTATAGGTTACGGAAATTAAAATCAAAAACAGACAGCCACCCCAATATTTGGGACAGCTGTGTTCAGAAGAAGCGCGTCTACATTATCAGGTAAATATCCAAGAAAGCAAAAAATGGATACAGAAGTTGTGGCACGTACGTACAATGCAATATCACTCAGCAATGAAATCTGTGTCATCAGGCCCATAGGGGCATAGTGAGTGGATGCAGGTACGCTGACTCTACGTGAACTACGTCACACAGAAAAAGAAACATCATAAGATATCACTAATACACGGAATGTAAACTTGACTACACATGAACTGAATTACAAAACAGAACAGGGTCTCAAATTTAGAAAACCAACTAGTGCTTGCTTATGGAGAAAGGTGCCTTGGGGTGCTGCATAAAACCAGAGACTGAAATTAGCACAGCTAACTTTCCATAAGCCAAATATGTAATAGACAAGACCTACTCCTTGCTCAACGAAATGGACCCAAGACCACATATTCAACGCCTAGGAATATACCTGACTAGGAAGAATCTTAAAACCCATGGATATATATGTCTCCGTAAGAGAATCAAGCGTGTGTACAGCGGCCGAAACGCAGCAGTGAAAATCCGATAAATCCCATTATCCAAATAAATTTCGAAAACAAAACACAAAGACAGTGAAATAGAGAGCAATTCTTAAATAATTCACTCAGGGCATGTGATGCAACCGGGATTGACCACATCTACACCCAGAGCTGTTTGAGACATAAGGCTGGACACTTCAGGCTGATAGCATTGGTGAGTTTCGGTGAGCAAATGCAGACCCTTTTATGTCATACTGCATGGTACCCATTCCATGGGTCCCAACTCTCCAGGTTCAAGGCATTCTTCCTCCAGCTAAAACATGCCTGGGAAACCCAGAGTATCGTCCACCATGTGATTGGGAAACGATTTAAAATGCATCTCAGTTTTCGTATCCTGGTCCTCGGGTTCACCATTCCAGATGCTTTACTAACACTCTCCCCGCTTGGAGAGTCAGTGCCTTTAACCTCGTCTTTGGCACAGCTTGCAATTTCTGTGAAAGATGAAGAGGAATAGGGAGAACCAATGAGAGACTAGCTGTAGGTGTCTGCACGGGCAAATGTAACCCTCATTGCCCACCAGGAAGAGGAATTAAACAAAGGCTCAGTGTGCCCTGCTGGAAACAGAGTAGGGCCTTAAGCAATCCTGTAGTTTTGTGCCCAGCTCACAAGAAAGCGAGTTGAAGAATGGAGCTCAGGGGCACTGTAATTCACAAACCTGCAGAGTTATAAATGACAGCTATCTTCCAAAAGTATATTGAAGTAAGCCTGCGAAGGGGACTTGAAAGCGGGGCAGAATTTCAGGAAAACGATTGCAGGGGGTAGACTGGAATTGCCCTGAAAGCATAGGAAAAGAGGCACAACGTCGACAATGATGCACTTGGCCAAAAAGTGCGTATGTGTTTTTTCCTGAATATATTCAGGAAAAAACGCATACGCACTTTTTGGCCAACCAAGCAAGCCTGTAAAGCAATCTGCACTACAATGAAATCTCACTGCCCTCCGGGCAAAAGTGCCATCTGAAAAAAGTGTAAAACCCAGAAAGGAAGGACAGGATATGGAGAACAGGCAGCCTTGTTATGCTGATTGGCAGGATGTAAATTTTGAACAGCCACCCTGGAGAAGTGTATGGTGTTTCCTGAAACACGTAAGAAATAAAGCAACACAGCCTATGGCAATTGCACTTATTGTCCTATTCCTTAGGGAAATTAAAATCAAAAACAGAGAGCCACCCCAAAGTTTGGGACGGCTCTGTTCACAAGCAGCTCGTCTATAGGACCAGGTAAATATCCCAGAAAGCAAAAAATGGATAAAGAAGTTGTGGCACGTACGTGCAATGCAGTATCACTCAGCAATGAAATCTGTGTCATCAGGCCCGTAGCGGCATAGTGAGTGGATGCAGGTACGGTGATTCTACGTGAACTACGTCACACAGAAAAAGAAACATCATAAGATATCACTAATACACGGAATGTAAACTTGACTACACATGAACTGAATTACAAAACAGAACAGGGTCTCAAATTTAGAAAACCAACTAGTGCTTGCTTATGGGGAAAGGTGCGTTGGGGTGCTTCATAAAACCAGAGACTGAAATTAGCACAGATAACTTTCCATAAGCCAAATATGTAATAGACAAGACCTACTCCTTGCTCAACGAAATGGACCCAACACCACATATTCAACGCCTAGGAATATACCTGACTAGGAAGAATCTTAAAACCCATGGATATATATGTCTCCGTAAGAGAATCAAGCGTGTGTACAGCGGCATAAACGCAGCAGTGAAAATCCGATAAATCCCATTATCAAAATAAATTTCAAAAAAAAATCATAAAGACAGTGAAATAGAGAGCAATTCTTAAATAATTCACTCAGGGCATGTGATGCAACCGGGATTTAACACATCTACACCCAGAGCTGGTTGAGACATAAGGCTGGACACTTCAGGCTGATAGCATTGGTGAGTTTCGGTGAGCAAATGCAGACCCTTTGAAGTCATACTGCATGGTACCCATTCCATGGGTCCCAACTCTCCAGGTTCAAGGGATTCTTCCTCCAGCTAAAACATGCATGGGAAACCAAGAGTATCGTCCACCATGTGATTGGGAAATGATTTAAAATGCATCTCAGTTTTCGTATCCTGGTCCTCGGGTTCACCATTCCAGATGCTTTACTAACACTCTCCCCGCTTGGAGAGTCAGTGCCTTTAACCTCCTCTTTGGCACAGCTTGCAATTTCTGTGCAAAATGAACAGGAATAGGGAGAACCAATGAGAGACTAGCTGTAGGTGTCTGCACGGGCAAATGTAACGCTCATTGCCCACCAGGAAGAGGAATTAAACAAAGGCTCAGTGTGCCCTGCTGGAAACAGATTAGGGCCTGAAGCAATCCTGCGGTTTTGTGCCCAGCTCACAAGAAAGCGAGTTGAAGAAAGGAGCTCAGGGGCACTGTAATTCACAAACCTGCAGAGTTATAAATGACAGCTTTCCTCCAAAAATATATTGAAGTAAGCCTGCGAAGGGGACTTGAAAGCGGGGCAGAATTTCAGGAAAACGATTGCAGGGGGTAGACTGGAATTGCCCTGAAAGCATAGGAAAAGAGGCAGAACGTCGACAATGATGCACTTGGCCAAAAAGGGCGTATGCGTTTTTTCCTGAATATATTCAGGAAAAAACGCATACGCCCTTTTTGGCCAACCAAGCAAGCCTGTAAATGAAATCTGCACTACAATGAAGTCTCACTGCCCCCCTGGCAAAAGGGCCATCTGAAAAAAGTGTAAAATCCAGAAAGGTAGGACAGGATATGGAGAACAGGGAGCCTTGTTATGCTGATTGGCAGGATGTAAATTGCCAGCAGCCACCCTGGAGAAGTGTATGGTGTTTCCTGAAACACGAAAGAAACAAAGCAACACAGCCTATGGCACTTCCACTTATGGTCCTATAGCTTACGGAAATTAAAATCAAAAAGAGACAGCCACCCCAATATTTGAGACGGCTGTGTTCACAAGAAGCTCGTCTACAGTATCAGGTAAATATCCCAGAAAGCAAAAAATGGATAAAGAACTTGTGGCACGTACGTACAATGCAATATCACTCAGCAATGAAATCTGTGTCATCAGGCCCGTAGCGGCATAGTGAGTGGATGCAGGTACGGTGATTCTACGTGAACTACGTCACACAGAAAAAGAAACATCATAAGATATCACGAATACACGGAATGTAAACTTGACTACACATGAACTGAATTACAAAATAGAAAAGGGTCTCAAATTTAGAAAACCAACTAGTGCTTGCTTATGGGGAAAGGTGCCTTGGGGTGCTGCATAAAACCAGAGACTGAAATTAGCACAGATAACTTTCCATAAGCCCAATATGTAATAGACAAGACCTACTCCTTGCTCAACGAAATGGACCCAACACCACATATTCAACGCCTAGGAATATACCTGACTAGGAAGAATCTTAAAACCCATGGATATATATGTCTCCGTAAGAGAATCAAGGGTGTGTACAGCGGCCGAAAGGCAGCAGTGAAAATCCGATAAATCCCATTATCAAAATAAATTTCGAAAACAAAACACAAAGACAGTGAAATAGAGAGCAATTCTTAAATAATTCACTCAGGGCATGTGATGCAACCGGGATTGACCACATCTACACCCAGAGCTGGTTGAGACATAAGGCTGGACACTTCAGGCTGATAGCATTGGTGAGTTTAGGTGAGCAAATGCACACCCTTTGAAGTCATACTGTATGGTACCTATTCCATGGGTCCCAACTCTTCAGGTTCAAGGGATTCTTCCTCCAGCTAAAACATGCATGTGAAACCCACAGTATGGTCCACCGTGTTATGGGGAAATGATTTAAAATGCATCTCAGTTTTCGTATCCTGGTCCTCGGGTTCACCATTCCAGATGATTTACTAACAGTCTCCCTGCTTGGAGAGTCAGTGCCTTTAACCTCCTGTTTGGCACAGCTTGCAATTTCTGTGCAAGATGAACAGGAATAGGGAGAACCAATGAGAGACTAGCTGTAGGTGTCTGCACGGGCAAATGTAACGCTCATTTCCCACCAGGAAGAGGAATTTACCAAAGGCTCAGCATGCCCTACCCGAAACAGATTAGGGCCTGAAGCAATCCTGCGGTTTTGTGCCCAGTTCACAAGAAAGCGAGTTGAAGAAAGGAGCTCAGGGACACTGTAATTCACAAACCTGCAGAGTTATAAATGACAGCTATCCTCCAAAAATATATTGAAGTAAGCCTGCGAAGGGGACTTGAAAGCGGGGCAGAATTTCAGGAAAACGATTGCAGGGGGTAGACTGGAATTGCCCTGAAAGCATAGGAAAAGAGGCAGAACGTCGACAATGATGCACTTGGCCAAAAAGGGCGTATGCGTTTTTTCCTGAATATATTCAGGAAAAAACGCATACGCCCTTTTTGGCCAACCAAGCAAGCCTGTAAAGGAAATCTGCACTACAATGAAGTCTCACTGCCCCCCGGGCAAGAGGGCCATCTGAAAAAAGTGTAAAATCCAGAAAGGTAGGACAGGATATGGAGAACAGGGAGCCTTGTTATGCTGATTGGCAGGATGTAAATTGCCAGCAGCCAGCCTGGAGAAGTGTATGGTGTTTCCTGAAACACATAAGAAACAAAGCAACACAGTCTATGGCACTTCCACTTATGGTCCTATAGCTTACGGAAATTAAAATCAAAAACAGACAGCCACCCCAATATTTGGGACAGCTGTGTTCACAAGAAGCTCGTCTACAGTAACAGGTAAATATCCCAGAAAGCAAAATATGGATAAAGAAGTTGTGGCACGTACGTACAATGCAATATCACTCAGCAATGAAATCTGTGTCATCAGGCCCGTAGCGGCATAGTGAGTGGATGCAGGTACGGTGATTCTACGTGAACTACGTCACACAGAAAAAGAAACATCATAAGATATCACGAATACACGGAATGTAAACTTGACTACACATGAACTGAATTACAAAACAGAACAGGGTCTCAAATTTAGAAAACCAACTAGTGCTTGCTTATGGGGAAAGGTGCGTTGGGGTGCTTCATAAAACCAGAGACTGAAATTAGCACAGATAACTTTCCATAAGCCAAATATGTAATAGACAAGACCTACTCCTTGCTCAACGAAATGGACCCAACACCACATATTCAACGCCTAGGAATATACCTGACTAGGAAGAATCTTAAAACCCATGGATATATATGTCTCCGTAAGAGAATCAAGCGTGTGTACAGCGGCATAAACGCAGCAGTGAAAATCCGATAAATCCCATTATCAAAATAAATTTCAAAAAAAAATCATAAAGACAGTGAAATAGAGAGCAATTCTTAAATAATTCACTCAGGGCATGTGATGCAACCGGGATTTAACACATCTACACCCAGAGCTGGTTGAGACATAAGGCTGGACACTTCAGGCTGATAGCATTGGTGAGTTTCGGTGAGCAAATGCAGACCCTTTGAAGTCATACTGCATGGTACCCATTCCATGGGTCCCAACTCTCCAGGTTCAAGGGATTCTTCCTCCAGCTAAAACATGCATGGGAAACCAAGAGTATCGTCCACCATGTGATTGGGAAATGATTTAAAATGCATCTCAGTTTTCGTATCCTGGTCCTCGGGTTCACCATTCCAGATGCTTTACTAACACTCTCCCCGCTTGGAGAGTCAGTGCCTTTAACCTCCTCTTTGGCACAGCTTGCAATTTCTGTGCAAAATGAACAGGAATAGGGAGAACCAATGAGAGACTAGCTGTAGGTGTCTGCACGGGCAAATGTAACGCTCATTGCCCACCAGGAAGAGGAATTAAACAAAGGCTCAGTGTGCCCTGCTGGAAACAGATTAGGGCCTGAAGCAATCCTGCGGTTTTGTGCCCAGCTCACAAGAAAGCGAGTTGAAGAAAGGAGCTCAGGGGCACTGTAATTCACAAACCTGCAGAGTTATAAATGACAGCTTTCCTCCAAAAATATATTGAAGTAAGCCTGCGAAGGGGACTTGAAAGCGGGGCAGAATTTCAGGAAAACGATTGCAGGGGGTAGACTGGAATTGCCCTGAAAGCATAGGAAAAGAGGCAGAACGTCGACAATGATGCACTTGGCCAAAAAGGGCGTATGCGTTTTTTCCTGAATATATTCAGGAAAAAACGCATACGCCCTTTTTGGCCAACCAAGCAAGCCTGTAAATGAAATCTGCACTACAATGAAGTCTCACTGCCCCCCTGGCAAAAGGGCCATCTGAAAAAAGTGTAAAATCCAGAAAGGTAGGACAGGATATGGAGAACAGGGAGCCTTGTTATGCTGATTGGCAGGATGTAAATTGCCAGCAGCCACCCTGGAGAAGTGTATGGTGTTTCCTGAAACACGAAAGAAACAAAGCAACACAGCCTATGGCACTTCCACTTATGGTCCTATAGCTTACGGAAATTAAAATCAAAAACAGACAGCCACCCCAATATTTGAGACGGCTGTGTTCACAAGAAGCTCGTCTACAGTATCAGGTAAATATCCCAGAAAGCAAAAAATGGATAAAGAACTTGTGGCACGTACGTACAATGCAATATCACTCAGCAATGAAATCTGTGTCATCAGGCCCGTAGCGGCATAGTGAGTGGATGCAGGTACGGTGATTCTACGTGAACTACGTCACACAGAAAAAGAAACATCATAAGATATCACGAATACACGGAATGTAAACTTGACTACACATGAACTGAATTACAAAATAGAAAAGGGTCTCAAATTTAGAAAACCAACTAGTGCTTGCTTATGGGGAAAGGTGCCTTGGGGTGCTGCATAAAACCAGAGACTGAAATTAGCACAGATAACTTTCCATAAGCCCAATATGTAATAGACAAGACCTACTCCTTGCTCAACGAAATGGACCCAACACCACATATTCAACGCCTAGGAATATACCTGACTAGGAAGAATCTTAAAACCCATGGATATATATGTCTCCGTAAGAGAATCAAGGGTGTGTACAGCGGCCAAAAGGCAGCAGTGAAAATCCGATAAATCCCATTATCAAAATAAATTTCGAAAACAAAACACAAAGACAGTGAAATAGAGAGCAATTCTTAAATAATTCACTCAGGGCATGTGATGCAACCGGGATTGACCACATCTACACCCAGAGCTGGTTGAGACATAAGGCTGGACACTTCAGGCTGATAGCATTGGTGAGTTTAGGTGAGCAAATGCACACCCTTTGAAGTCATACTGTATGGTACCTATTCCATGGGTCCCAACTCTTCAGGTTCAAGGGATTCTTCCTCCAGCTAAAACATGCATGTGAAACCCACAGTATGGTCCACCGTGTTATGGGGAAATGATTTAAAATGCATCTCAGTTTTCGTATCCTGGTCCTCGGGTTCACCATTCCAGATGATTTACTAACAGTCTCCCTGCTTGGAGAGTCAGTGCCTTTAACCTCCTGTTTGGCACACCTTGCAATTTCTGTGCAAGATGAACAGGAATAGGGAGAACCAATGAGAGACTAGCTGTAGGTGTCTGCACGGGCAAATGTAACGCTCATTTCCCACCAGGAAGAGGAATTTACCAAAGGCTCAGCATGCCCTGCCCGAAACAGATTAGGGCCTGAAGCAATCCTGCGGTTTTGTGCCCAGTTCACAAGAAAGCGAGTTGAAGAAAGGAGCTCAGGGACACTGTAATTCACAAACCTGCAGAGTTATAAATGACAGCTATCCTCCAAAAATATATTGAAGTAAGCCTGCGAAGGGGACTTGAAAGCGGGGCAGAATTTCAGGAAAACGATTGCAGGGGGTAGACTGGAATTGCCCTGAAAGCATAGGAAAAGAGGCAGAACGTCGACAATGATGCACTTGGCCAAAAAGGGCGTATGCGTTTTTTCCTGAATATATTCAGGAAAAAACGCATACGCCCTTTTTGGCCAACCAAGCAAGCCTGTAAAGGAAATCTGCACTACAATGAAGTCTCACTGCCCCCCGGGCAAGAGGGCCATCTGAAAAAAGTGTAAAATCCAGAAAGGTAGGACAGGATATGGAGAACAGGGAGCCTTGTTATGCAGATTGGCAGGATGTAAATTGCCAGCAGCCAGCCTGGAGAAGTGTATGGTGTTTCCTGAAACACATAAGAAACAAAGCAACACAGTCTATGGCACTTCCACTTATGGTCCTATAGCTTACGGAAATTAAAATCAAAAACAGACAGCCACCCCAATATTTGGGACGGCTGTGTTCACAAGAAGCTCGTCTACAGTAACAGGTAAATATCCCAGAAAGCAAAATATGGATAAAGAAGTTGTGGCACGTACGTACAATGCAATATCACTCAGCAATGAAATCTGTGTCATCAGGCCCGTAGCGGCATAGTGAGTGGATGCAGGTACGGTGATTCTACGTGAACTACGTCACACAGAAAAAGAAACATCATAAGATATCACTAATACACGGAATGTAAACTTGACTACACATGAACTGAATTACAAAACAGAACAGGGTCTCAAATTTAGAAAACCAACTAGTGCTTGCTTATGGGGAAAGGTGCGTTGGGGTGCTTCATAAAACCAGAGACTGAAATTAGCACAGATAACTTTCCATAAGCCAAATATGTAATAGACAAGACCTACTCCTTGCTCAACGAAATGGACCCAACACCACATATTCAACGCCTAGGAATATACCTGGCTAGGAAGAATCTTAAAACCCATGGATATATATGTCTCCGTAAGAGAAGCAAGCGTGTGTACAGCGGCATAAACGCAGCAGTGAAAATCCGATAAATCCCATTATCAAAATAAATTTCAAAAAAAAATCATAAAGACAGTGAAATAGAGAGCAATTCTTAAATAATTCACTCAGGGCATGTGATGCAACCGGGATTTAACACATCTACACCCAGAGCTGGTTGAGACATAAGGCTGGACACTTCAGGCTGATAGCATTGGTGAGTTTCGGTGAGCAAATGCAGACCCTTTGAAGTCATACTGCATGGTACCCATTCCATGGGTCCCAACTCTCCAGGTTCAAGGGATTCTTCCTCCAGCTAAAACATGCATGGGAAACCAAGAGTATCGTCCACCATGTGATTGGGAAATGATTTAAAATGCATCTCAGTTTTCGTATCCTGGTCCTCGGGTTCACCATTCCAGATGCTTTACTAACACTCTCCCCGCTTGGAGAGTCAGTGCCTTTAACCTCCTCTTTGGCACAGCTTGCAATTTCTGTGCAAAATGAACAGGAATAGGGAGAACCAATGAGAGACTAGCTGTAGGTGTCTGCACGGGCAAATGTAACGCTCATTGCCCACCAGGAAGAGGAATTAAACAAAGGCTCAGTGTGCCCTGCTGGAAACAGATTAGGGCCTGAAGCAATCCTGCAGTTTTGTGCCCAGCTCACAAGAAAGCGAGTTGAAGAAAGGAGCTCAGGGGCACTGTAATTCACAAACCTGCAGAGTTATAAATGACAGCTTTCCTCCAAAAATATATTGAAGTAAGCCTGCGAAGGGGACTTGAAAGCGGGGCAGAATTTCAGGAAAACGATTGCAGGGGGTAGACTGGAATTGCCCTGAAAGCATAGGAAAAGAGGCAGAACGTCGACAATGATGCACTTGGCCAAAAAGGGCGTATGCGTTTTTTCCTGAATATATTCAGGAAAAAACGCATACGCCCTTTTTGGCCAACCAAGCAAGCCTGTAAATGAAATCTGCACTACAATGAAGTCTCACTGCCCCCCTGGCAAAAGGGCCATCTGAAAAAAGTGTAAAATCCAGAAAGGTAGGACAGGATATGGAGAACAGGGAGCCTTGTTATGCTGATTGGCAGGATGTAAATTGCCAGCAGCCACCCTGGAGAAGTGTATGGTGTTTCCTGAAACACGAAAGAAACAAAGCAACACAGCCTATGGCACTTCCACTTATGGTCCTATAGCTTACGGAAATTAAAATCAAAAAGAGACAGCCACCCCAATATTTGAGACGGCTGTGTTCACAAGAAGCTCGTCTACAGTATCAGGTAAATATCCCAGAAAGCAAAAAATGGATAAAGAACTTGTGGCACGTACGTACAATGCAATATCACTCAGCAATGAAATCTGTGTCATCAGGCCCGTAGCGGCATAGTGAGTGGATGCAGGTACGGTGATTCTACGTGAACTACGTCACACAGAAAAAGAAACATCATAAGATATCACGAATACACGGAATGTAAACTTGACTACACATGAACTGAATTACAAAATAGAAAAGGGTCTCAAATTTAGAAAACCAACTAGTGCTTGCTTATGGGGAAAGGTGCCTTGGGGTGCTGCATAAAACCAGAGACTGAAATTAGCACAGATAACTTTCCATAAGCCCAATATGTAATAGACAAGACCTACTCCTTGCTCAACGAAATGGACCCAACACCACATATTCAACGCCTAGGAATATACCTGACTAGGAAGAATCTTAAAACCCATGGATATATATGTCTCCGTAAGAGAATCAAGGGTGTGTACAGCGGCCGAAAGGCAGCAGTGAAAATCCGATAAATCCCATTATCAAAATAAATTTCGAAAACAAAACACAAAGACAGTGAAATAGAGAGCAATTCTTAAATAATTCACTCAGGGCATGTGATGCAACCGGGATTGACCACATCTACACCCAGAGCTGGTTGAGACATAAGGCTGGACACTTCAGGCTGATAGCATTGGTGAGTTTAGGTGAGCAAATGCACACCCTTTGAAGTCATACTGTATGGTACCTATTCCATGGGTCCCAACTCTTCAGGTTCAAGGGATTCTTCCTCCAGCTAAAACATGCATGTGAAACCCACAGTATGGTCCACCGTGTTATGGGGAAATGATTTAAAATGCATCTCAGTTTTCGTATCCTGGTCCTCGGGTTCACCATTCCAGATGATTTACTAACAGTCTCCCTGCTTGGAGAGTCAGTGCCTTTAACCTCCTGTTTGGCACAGCTTGCAATTTCTGTGCAAGATGAACAGGAATAGGGAGAACCAATGAGAGACTAGCTGTAGGTGTCTGCACGGGCAAATGTAACGCTCATTTCCCACCAGGAAGAGGAATTTACCAAAGGCTCAGCATGCCCTGCCCGAAACAGATTAGGGCCTGAAGCAATCCTGCGGTTTTGTGCCCAGTTCACAAGAAAGCGAGTTGAAGAAAGGAGCTCAGGGACACTGTAATTCACAAACCTGCAGAGTTATAAATGACAGCTATCCTCCAAAAATATATTGAAGTAAGCCTGCGAAGGGGACTTGAAAGCGGGGCAGAATTTCAGGAAAACGATTGCAGGGGGTAGACTGGAATTGCCCTGAAAGCATAGGAAAAGAGGCAGAACGTCGACAATGATGCACTTGGCCAAAAAGGGCGTATGCGTTTTTTCCTGAATATATTCAGGAAAAAACGCATACGCCCTTTTTGGCCAACCAAGCAAGCCTGTAAAGGAAATCTGCACTACAATGAAGTCTCACTGCCCCCCGGGCAAGAGGGCCATCTGAAAAAAGTGTAAAATCCAGAAAGGTAGGACAGGATATGGAGAACAGGGAGCCTTGTTATGCAGATTGGCAGGATGTAAATTGCCAGCAGCCAGCCTGGAGAAGTGTATGGTGTTTCCTGAAACACATAAGAAACAAAGCAACACAGTCTATGGCACTTCCACTTATGGTCCTATAGCTTACGGAAATTAAAATCAAAAACAGACAGCCACCCCAATATTTGGGACGGCTGTGTTCACAAGAAGCTCGTCTACAGTAACAGGTAAATATCCCAGAAAGCAAAATATGGATAAAGAAGTTGTGGCACGTACGTACAATGCAATATCACTCAGCAATGAAATCTGTGTCATCAGGCCCGTAGCGGCATAGTGAGTGGATGCAGGTACGGTGATTCTACGTGAACTACGTCACACAGAAAAAGAAACATCATAAGATATCACTAATACACGGAATGTAAACTTGACTACACATGAACTGAATTACAAAACAGAACAGGGTCTCAAATTTAGAAAACCAACTAGTGCTTGCTTATGGGGAAAGGTGCGTTGGGGTGCTTCATAAAACCAGAGACTGAAATTAGCACAGATAACTTTCCATAAGCCAAATATGTAATAGACAAGACCTACTCCTTGCTCAACGAAATGGACCCAACACCACATATTCAACGCCTAGGAATATACCTGGCTAGGAAGAATCTTAAAACCCATGGATATATATGTCTCCGTAAGAGAATCAAGCGTGTGTACAGCGGCATAAACGCAGCAGTGAAAATCCGATAAATCCCATTATCAAAATAAATTTCAAAAAAAAATCATAAAGACAGTGAAATAGAGAGCAATTCTTAAATAATTCACTCAGGGCATGTGATGCAACCGGGATTTAACACATCTACACCCAGAGCTGGTTGAGACATAAGGCTGGACACTTCAGGCTGATAGCATTGGTGAGTTTCGGTGAGCAAATGCAGACCCTTTGAAGTCATACTGCATGGTACCCATTCCATGGGTCCCAACTCTCCAGGTTCAAGGGATTCTTCCTCCAGCTAAAACATGCATGGGAAACCAAGAGTATCGTCCACCATGTGATTGGGAAATGATTTAAAATGCATCTCAGTTTTCGTATCCTGGTCCTCGGGTTCACCATTCCAGATGCTTTACTAACACTCTCCCCGCTTGGAGAGTCAGTGCCTTTAACCTCCTCTTTGGCACAGCTTGCAATTTCTGTGCAAAATGAACAGGAATAGGGAGAACCAATGAGAGACTAGCTGTAGGTGTCTGCACGGGCAAATGTAACGCTCATTGCCCACCAGGAAGAGGAATTAAACAAAGGCTCAGTGTGCCCTGCTGGAAACAGATTAGGGCCTGAAGCAATCCTGCGGTTTTGTGCCCAGCTCACAAGAAAGCGAGTTGAAGAAAGGAGCTCAGGGGCACTGTAATTCACAAACCTGCAGAGTTATAAATGACAGCTTTCCTCCAAAAATATATTGAAGTAAGCCTGCGAAGGGGACTTGAAAGCGGGGCAGAATTTCAGGAAAACGATTGCAGGGGGTAGACTGGAATTGCCCTGAAAGCATAGGAAATGAGGCAGAACGTCGACAATGATGCACTTGGCCAAAAAGGGCGTATGCGTTTTTTCCTGAATATATTCAGGAAAAAACGCATACGCCCTTTTTGGCCAACCAAGCAAGCCTGTAAATGAAATCTGCACTACAATGAAGTCTCACTGCCCCCCTGGCAAAAGGGCCATCTGAAAAAAGTGTAAAATCCAGAAAGGTAGGACAGGATATGGAGAACAGGGAGCCTTGTTATGCTGATTGGCAGGATGTAAATTGCCAGCAGCCACCCTGGAGAAGTGTATGGTGTTTCCTGAAACACGAAAGAAACAAAGCAACACAGCCTATGGCACTTCCACTTATGGTCCTATAGCTTACGGAAATTAAAATCAAAAACAGACAGCCACCCCAATATTTGAGACGGCTGTGTTCACAAGAAGCTCGTCTACAGTATCAGGTAAATATCCCAGAAAGCAAAAAATGGATAAAGAACTTGTGGCACGTACGTACAATGCAATATCACTCAGCAATGAAATCTGTGTCATCAGGCCCGTAGCGGCATAGTGAGTGGATGCAGGTACGGTGATTCTACGTGAACTACGTCACACAGAAAAAGAAACATCATAAGATATCACGAATACACGGAATGTAAACTTGACTACACATGAACTGAATTACAAAATAGAAAAGGGTCTCAAATTTAGAAAACCAACTAGTGCTTGCTTATGGGGAAAGGTGCCTTGGGGTGCTGCATAAAACCAGAGACTGAAATTAGCACAGATAACTTTCCATAAGCCCAATATGTAATAGACAAGACCTACTCCTTGCTCAACGAAATGGACCCAACACCACATATTCAACGCCTAGGAATATACCTGACTAGGAAGAATCTTAAAACCCATGGATATATATGTCTCCGTAAGAGAATCAAGGGTGTGTACAGCGGCCGAAAGGCAGCAGTGAAAATCCGATAAATCCCATTATCAAAATAAATTTCGAAAACAAAACACAAAGACAGTGAAATAGAGAGCAATTCTTAAATAATTCACTCAGGGCATGTGATGCAACCGGGATTGACCACATCTACACCCAGAGCTGGTTGAGACATAAGGCTGGACACTTCAGGCTGATAGCATTGGTGAGTTTAGGTGAGCAAATGCACACCCTTTGAAGTCATACTGTATGGTACCTATTCCAT